>NC_057806.1:432756403-433056403 GCF_018294505.1 Triticum aestivum
AAATGGTTTTAAACACAACAAGAAAATATCAAGAACACTTCTGAAAATCACCAGAAATTCTAGACAGCTTAGAAAAATCTCATCTTTGGTGAGCTGCTAGATTTCTTATCAAAGAACACAATGCAAAAAGAATCAATTCATTTGGACTTATGGTTGAAGAGTTATGACTATTTGAAGTGTTATGTAAATTCAAATGAATTCGAAATAGACTGGGGGGTGATGTCGAAGGCGTAAAGCCCAGGGGCGCCACCACTCGTACCGCTTCACGAGCGTACTAAGTGGCTGACTAGCGGGCCCTGCTAGTCAGGTGGGGAAAGAGGGAGAGGGAAACAGAGGGGGCCGCGACTTCGCGGAGCTCTCGTCGGCGATGAGGGCTCCTTGTCCCAAACGAGAGGGAGGGATGGAAAGTGGGGATTAAGGCGCACCTGCCCGTACTCGTAGCATAGCTAGGGGCGGTCGGACGGCGTCGGAATCAACCTCGCAAGCGGAGGTAGAACGTGGAGGTCGCCGGAGTTGAGGAAGACAGCGAGCAGAGGTCACTCCAGGGGCTCCAAGCGGGCGGGACAGCCTCACCGGAGAGAGGCGGAGGCCTTGGAGGGGTCACCCAGGCCTGGAAGGAGCTGGAGCTACCGCAGCGACCAGAGGGGATCGCCGGTGAGCTTGAGCTCAGGGACGGCGGCCCGTGGCCTGCCCGGTCGGGCTCCGGCTTCCTACTCGATCATGGGGTGTGTGTGAGTGTTGGCTGGTGCTTGAGGAGGCTGGGGAGGGCTCTATATATAGGCGAGCGACGAGGGTGCTTTGGGCTCCACCAGTGAACACCTGTCCATGGCGCCCGGCGACGAGCGGCATTAGTGAGAGGGGGAGAAGGCGACGGAGGTCACGCAGCCACTATGGGCGGGTGGAGACGAGCACAGGATCAAGAGGGTGGCGACGAGCACAGTGCGCTCCGTGATAACCCACAAGTATAGGGGATCAATTGTAGCCTGTTTCGATAAGTAAGAGTGTCGAACCCAACGAGGAGCTAAAGGTAGAACAAATATTCCCTCAAGTTCTATCGACCACTGATACAACTCTACGCACGCTTGACGTTCGCTTTACCTAGAACAAGTATGAAACTAGAAGTACTTTGTAGGTGTTTTTGGGTAAGCTTGCAAGAAAGTAAAGAACACGAAAATAAAAGCTAGGGGCTCTTTAGATAAAGACACAACTAAATTAGGTTTATTAGAGAGCTTTTGTCAACAAGAAAGTTGTTTGTCCCTAGGCAATCGATAACTAGGCCGGTAATCATTATTGCAATTTTATTTGAGGGAGAGGCATAAGCTAACATACTTTCTCTACTTGGATCATATGCACTTATGATTGGAACTCTAGCAAGCATCCGCAACTACTAAAGATTCATTAAGGTAAAACCCAACCGTAGCATTAAAGTATCAAGTCCCCTTTATCCCATATGCAAACAACCTACTTACTCGGGTCTGTGCTTCTGTCACTCACGCCACCCACCATAAGCAAATCATAAGCATATTGCAAACCCTACAGCGGGAACCCCTCACGCTTGCGTGACACGGAGAGCACCATAGGACAGCACCAATAATAAAACATACAACTCAAACCAGTCACGATCATCAAATAGCCATTAGGACAAAACAGATCTACTCAAACATCATAGGATAGCCATACATCATTGGGAAATAATATATAGCGTTGAGCACCATGTTTAAGTAGAGATTACAGCGGGTAAGATAGAGGTTACACCGCTGCATAGAGGGGGGAAGAGTTGGTGATGATGGCGGTGAAGTTGTTGGTGAAGATGACGGTGATGATGATGGCCCCCGGTGGCACTCCGGCGCCACCGGAAGCAAGGGGGAGAGGGCCCCCCTTCTTCTTCTTCTTCCTTGGCTACCATGGCATGGGAGGGGCGAGAGCCCCTCCGAGATTGGATCTGTCTCTCTGTCTCTCTCTGTTTCCGCGTTCCCAGATTCTTCCCTTCTTATATTCCCGGAGATCCGTAACTTCGATTGGGCTGAAATTTTAACATGATCTCTATCCAGATATTTTCTTTCTTGCAGCGAAAGAAGGGCATCAACTGCCTTACGGGGTGGCCACGAGGGTCAGGGGCGCGCTTGCCTCCCTAGGGCATGCCCCCCTACCTCGTGGGCCCCTCGAGCATCGTCTCGCATGGATTCTTCTTCCCAAAAATCATATATATTCCAAAAAAAATCTCCGTCAGTTTTTATTCCGTTTGGACTCTGTTTGATATGGATATTTTGTGAAACAAAAAACATGCAACAAACAGGAACTGGCACTGGGCACTGGATCAATATGTTAGTCCCAAAAATAGTATAAAAAGTTGCCAAAAGTATATGAAAGTTGAATAATATTGGCATGGAACAATCAAAAATTATAGATACGACGGAGACGTATCAGCATCCCCAAGCTTAATTCCTGCTCGTCCTCGAGTAGGTAAATGATAAAAAAGATAATTTTTGATGTGGAATGCTACCTAGCATAATCTTGATCATATGTCTAATTATGGCATGAATATTAAGACACGAGTGATTCAAAGCAATAATCTATCCTTTGACATAAAGACAATAATATTTCAAGCATACCAACCAAGCAATTATGTCTTATTGAAATAACATAGCCAACGAAAGCTGATCCCTAGAAAATCATATAGTCTGGCTATGCTCCATCTTCACCACACAAAGCATTCACATCATGCACAACCCCGATGACAAGCCAAGCAATTGTTTCATACTTTTGACGTTCTCAAACCTTTTCAACTTTCACGCAATACATGAGCGTGAGCCATGGATATAGCACTATTGGTGGAATAGAATATGATGGTGGGGGTTATGTGGAGAAGACAAAACAGGAGAAAGTCTCACATCAACTAGGCGTATCAACGGGCTATGGAGATGCCCATTAATAGATATCAATGTGAGGAGTTGGGATTGCCATGGAACAGATGTACTAGAGCTATAAATGTATGAAAGCTCAACAAAAGAAACTAGTGGGTGTGCATCCAACTTGATTGCTCACCAAGACCTAGGGCACTTGAGGAGGCCCATTGATGGAATATACAAGCCAAGTTCTATAATGAAAAATTCCCACTAGTATATGAAAGTGACAAAACATGAGAGACTCTTTACTATGAAGATCATGGTGCTACTTTGAAGCACAAGTGTGGAAAAAGGATAGTAGCATTGTCCCTTTTTTTTATTTAGCCTTTTTTTGGGACAATGCTCTATTAATGATGATCATCACACTTCTATTTATTTACAACTCAATGATTACAACTCGATACTAGAACAAAGATATGACTCTATATGAATGCCTCTGGCGGTGTACCGGGATGTGCAATGATCTAGCGTAGCAATGACATCAAAAAATGGACAAGCCATGAAAACATCATGCTAGCTATCTTACGATCATGCAAAGCAATATGACAATAAATGCTCAAGTCATGTATATGATGATGATGATGGAAGTTGCATGGCAATATATCTCGGAATGGCTATGGAAATGCCATGATAGGTAGGTATGGTGGCTGTTTTGAGGAAGATATAAGGAGGTTTAAGTGTGATAGAGCGTATCTTATCACGGGGTTTGGATGCACCGGCGAAGTTTGCACCAACTCTCGAGGTGAGAAAGGGCAATGCATGGTACCGAAGAGGGTAGCAATGATGGAAGGGTGAGAGTGCGTATAATCCATGGACTCAACATTAGTCATAAAGAACTCACATACTTATTGCAAAAATCTATTAGTCATCGAAACAAAGTACTACGCGCATGCTCCTAGGGGGATAGATTGGTAGGAAAAGACCATCGCTCGTCCCCGACCTCCACTCATAAGGAAGACAGTCAATAAACACTTCATGCTCCGACTTCGTTACATAACGATTCACCATACGTGCATGCTACGGGACTTGCAAACCTCAACAAAAGTATTTCTCAATTTCACAATTACTCAACTAGCACGACTCTAATATCACCATCTTTATATTGCAAAACTATTGCAAGGAATCAAACATATCATATTCAACAATCTACAAGTTTATGTAGGATTTTATGACTAACCATGTGAATGACCAGTTCCTGTCATCTCTCTAAATAGATATAAGTGAAGCAAGGGAGTTTCATTCTTTCTACAAAAGATGTGCCCGTGCTCTAACAAATATAAGTGAAGCAGAAGAGCGTTCTACAAATGGCGGTTGTCTATGTAAAGAGGAACAAGCAATCCAAACTTCAAATGATATAAGTGAAGCACATGAAGCATTCTATAAAGCCATACTCAAAAGATATAAGTGAAGTGCAAAGAGCATTCTGTAAATCAACCAAGGACTATCTCATACCATCATGGTGCATAAAAGAAAAATAAAAACTAAATGCAAAAGACGCTCCAAGATTGCACATATCACATGAACGAAATGAATCCGAAAACATACTGATACTTGTTAAAGAAAGAGGGGATGCCTCCCCAGCATCCCCAAGCTTAGACGCCTGAGTCTCCTTGAATATTTACTTGGGGTGCCTCGAGCATTCCCAAGCTTGAGCTCTTGCCTCTCTTCCTTCTTCTCACATCGAGACCTTCTCAATCATCGAACACTTCATCCACACAAAACTTCAATAGAAAACTCAGTAAGATCCGTTAGTATAATAAAGCAAATCACTACTCTAAGTACTGTTGCAAACCAATTCATATTTTGTTTTTGCATTGTGTCTACTGTCATATAACTTTTTAATGGCTTAATCCACTAATATAAATTGATAGTTTCATCAAAACAAGCAAACTATGCATCAAAAACAGAATCTGTCTAAAACAGAACAGTCTGTAACAATTTGAACATTGACCATACTTCTGATACTTTACAAATTCTACCAAAATTAGGAAAAATAAAAAAATTTATAGGAAGACAGTACAAAAAGAATCAGAACCATTTGACGTTTCAGCTAAAAATGTAAAATTGCGCACTACAGCCAAAGTTTCTGTCCTGCACCGTACAAACTATCGAGCAAATGTAAACATCCTAAAGGCAAACCTTGGCACATTATTTTTATTTCTAAACTTTATAAAAGCACACAATAGGAATAAATGACTCTCTAAAACTTCCGGGTTGTCTCCCTGGCAGCGCTTTCTTTAAAGCCATTAAGCTATGGATATAGTGCTCAAGTAGTGAATCCACCCGAATCCCAAGGTATATCAAAGCCAATTTTAATTAACAATGATTTAGCATTTAGTAGTGAGCACAAAGTAACATATATCATGTAACAACAAAGTCTAACTCTCTTCCTATGCATCGGCATGTCATAAAAGAACAATTCATGCACACATAGTAAAGGCCAATGCATAGTATAAATAGTTTCTTGCAATTTTATCATATAGGAAACATAGAGAGGTGGAGATATAGTTCCTCTCTCATAATAATTGCAAGTAGGAGCAGCAAGCACATGCATATTATATCTATCAAAATCATCATGTGCAACGGTAAAAGGCAACCCATCAATATAATCCTTAATAAGTGCAAACTTCTCCAATATAGTGTAGTTGGGAGAACTCAAAAAGATAATAGGACTATCATGCGTGGGTGCAATAGCAACAATTTCATGTTTAACATAAGGAACTATAGCAAGTTCATCTCCATAAGCATAATTTATATTGGCATCTTGGCCACAACCATAGCAAGCATCATCAAAAAGGGATATTTCAAAAGAATCAACTGGATCATAACAATCATCATAGCAATCATCCTTCGGTAAGCACGAAGGGAAATTAAACAATGTATGAGTTGAAGAGTTACTCTCATTAGAAGGTGGGCACGGGTAGCTAATCCGCTCTTCCTCCTTTTGTTCTTCGCTCTCCTCATCATCTTTTTCATCCAATGAGCTCATAGTTTCATCAATTTCTTCTTCCATAGACTCCTGCAAAATATTACTCTCTTCTTGGACAGCGGAGTAGTACTCAACATATGGTTCAACATAGGCATTAGAAGCATAATTATCATAGCAATATTTAAATATGGCAAAAAATTTCAGATTTGTAAAGAGTAGCATCATACTTTTCAATCAAAGAATCAATTTCAAAAGCACCCTTAAAAGCAATAAATTCTTCAATTTGTTGAACATCATAGTAATTATAAACACCCTTGGCATATGAAGATAAGATTCCATTATCAATAAACTCACATTGGTAGGGAAGGTGTTTCTTAGGGTTTTTAGAGCAACAAGTAAAATCATATATTTCACATAAATTCCAAGCATAGCATTGCAAATGTTGAATTTGACCCCATAATAGTTTCCCTTTCTCAGATATACGGTGTCGCACATAACAAGCATGCTCATCTAAAGATTTGCCCTCAACTAAGCTAGTTGGGGTTTCGGCACGAGCACATAGGGATCAAAGATGATCCAAGTAATAAGGTTCAGCAGTGTGATAGATTTTGAGTGGTTCTGCAACCATTGGTTCAGTAGGTACAACTATTTTTTTGGTATTTTGCGTTTCCTACCCATGACTAAAGATAGAAAACAACTAAGAACAGCAAATAAAAATTACTTAGTGATAAAGCAAACAAGCACACACGAGAATATTCACCCCACGCTATTGCTCCCCGGCAACGGCGCCAGAAAAAGGTCTTGATAACCCACAAGTATAGGGGATCAATTGTAGCCTCTTTCGATAAGTAAGAGTGTCGAACCCAATGAGGAGCTAAAGGTAGAATAAATATTCCCTCAAGTTCTATCGACCACCGATACAACTCTACGCACGCTTGACGTTCGCTTTACCTAGAACAAGTATGAAACTAGAAGTACTTTGTAGGTGTTTTTGGGTAAGCTTGCAAGAAAGTAAAGAACACGAAAATAAAAGCTAGGGGCTGTTGTCGGTGTCAAAACCGGTGGATCTCGGGTAGGGGGTCCCGAACTGTGCGTCTAGGCTGGATGGTAACAAGAGGCAGGGGACACGATGTTTTACCCAGGTTCGGGCCCTCTTGATGGAAGTAAAACCCTACGTCCTGCTTGATTAATATTGATGATATGGGTAGTACAAGAGTAAATCTACCACGAGATCAGAGAGGCTAAACCCTAGAAGCTAGCCTATGATATGATTGTATGTTATGGTTGTTATCCTACGGACTAAAACCCTTACGTTCATATAGACACCGGAGAGGGTTCGGGTTACACAAGGTGGGTTACAAAGGAGGATATATCCATATCCATATTGCCTAGCTTGCGTTCCACGCCAAGTAGAGTCCCATCCGGACACGAGACGAAGTCTTCAATCTTGTATCTTCATAGTCTAACAGTCCGCCAATGGAGATAGTCCGGCTGTCCGGAAACCCCCTAATCCAGGACTCCCTCAGTAGCCCCTGAACCAGGCTTCAATGACGATGAGTCCGGCGCGCAGTATTTTCTTTGGCATTGCAAGGCGGGTTCCTTCTCCGAATAGATCACAGAACAATTTGAATACGACGATAGTGTCCGACCCTGCAAAATAAGTTCCACATTCCACCGTAGAGAGAATAATATTGTCGCAGATCTAATTTGCTGGCTTGTTTTGGCAGCATGACGTTACGTCATGGCCCGGTGATTATTCGAACCGTTTCTTTTAACCAGCCCCGCACATAACGCGAGGCAGTTTTTCGACACCTCTTGTCAAAGCAGAGATCGTGTCCCCTTATTACGGGATTCTCATCAATATGGGCGTGGGTAACCCAACCACGCCATCAATTGCGGCGCTTGGGGGGATAAGCGAGTTTTACCAGGCAAGTGGGGACACTTAGTTTCGTCCACCCATATAAAGGGGTAAGGATTCACCTTTCTATCCATGCCTTCTTCCTCCCTTACCCATCCGTTTTCGCACACTCAAGCTCTAGCGCCCAAGTCCACACTTCCCACCTCGACCTTCTCCAATCATGTCTGGAGCAGGAGGCAAATGGATGGTCTCCTCCATCACGGAGGGAGACATCAAGAAACTGAGGAGAGCCGGATACCTGCCCGACGACATCGCGCATCGGCTCCCAGATGAGGGGCAGCTCATCCACACCCCCAGGCCCCATGAGAGGGTAGTATTCCTCACCCATTTCCTCCGCGGACTGGGATTCCCTCTCCATCCCTTCGTTCAGGGGCTCATGTTTTATTACGGCCTGGATTTCCATGATCTGGCCCCGAACTTCATCCTCAACATCTCGGTGTTTATCTCGTGTGCGAGGCCTTCCTCCGCATCAAGCCCCACTTCGGCTTACGGCTGAAGACCTTCAGTGTCAAGCCGAAGGTGGTGGGCGGCTGCCAGGCGGAGTGCGGAGGCGCCATGGTGGACAAGATGCCCAACGTAACATGGCTCGAGGGCTCCTTTGTGGAAACCATAAAGGGGTGGCAATCGGGGTGGTTCTATATCACCGAGCCGCGCGACCCTGCATGGGCAGCGACCCTCGAGTTCCGATATGGCATCCCCAACTGGGGAGGCCGGAGGGTCCAAGAAGGGAAGGACTCTCCTTCCGGACAGTTCCACCGCTGCCGACGAAGGCGAAGACGAGTGGTTGCCTAGGGTCAAGCCCCCGGGGAGATCGTAAGTATTCGGATACCAGAGTAACTCATAGGATTCCTTTGTCGCACTGCTTTCCCTAACGCTGAACGCAAATATGCAGGCTGCCACGAGCCAGTATCGATGTATCATCGGATGACACCTTGGGCTTGTCGGACATGGATAGCGATCCAGTCCCGACCGCCACCTCCCCTCATCCTACCGACGATGCCGAGGTGTTGTATCTAGAGGCACCGGATCGAGGGGAGACAGTCCCGAAGGCGCCTCAAGGCAACCTTCCGTACTCCGGGAGCCGAGGGGACGGGGCCCCTGAGAGCTCCGAGTTCGGCCCTCAGCCAAACACCGCGCCAGAACCTCCAGCGGTTCCAGGCTTAGGCAAGCAGTCTCCTTCTAAGAGGGGCAAGACGCCTGTGCCGGTGACCTCTGTCCATCCAGAGGTGCCGAACAATCTGCTGGAAGCGCTTCGCAGTGCTTCCATCGACGAGGAGCACCGCACTATCATGAGTGCGGTGATCCAGAAGGTTCAGTCCGACAAGAGCAGACTGACTGAAGCCTGTGCCAGCCTTCTTACAGGCTTTGAGGTAAGTGTTTTAAAATGTAGTAGTAAATATTACCACATAGACAGTAGCCCCTGATGCTTTGTTCGGTGTTCACAAAGAAAAGCTGAACAGAGGATCAAATAATATCGCAGGAGTCTAATATAAGTATGTCAATATGCGTATGCAGGCTTCGCTGCTGGCGTCCACCGCACTGACTGCGGAGGTCATCGTACCGAAGCAGGACCTCGAGGGGTCCAGGAAAGAGCTCAGCCTTGCCAAGAGGCAGCTTGAGGAGAACAAGGGTAAGTAATACCCTGTCTTATGTATATATATAAAAGTGGACGCGATTGGGAAATGACAGGATCATCGTATGTTTGCCAGGGGCCACGACCAAGGTGGCGACCCTGAAGCAAGCGCTAACTAAGGCCGAAGATACAGCGGCCAAGGAGCGCACCGAGAGAGAGAAGCACGAGGCTCGGGTGGGCGAGGTGCAGCAAGAGCTCCAGGCTCTTGTGGCGAAGCACGAGGCGTTGGAGCTTGACTCCAAGACACGGGAGTTTGAGCTTGCCGCGGCCCTCGAGAGTGTAAAAAGTGCCAAGGCCGAAGCCCAAAAGGCCCTCCAAGAGATCGACGTGATGAAGAAGATAGCGGTGGGTAAGGCTTTCTATATGCAAAGCAAGCATGTAAAAGTAAATTACCGATTACTTACCCGGATCCGGAGCTCTTCAGGAGCATTCGCATATTTGCCCCGCAGTGTGTCCGATGCCGCACAATTTTACCAGGCCGAGGACGGAATCTCGACAGAGAAGATGTTCTGGTCTCAGTATGCTGAGGCCGAACATCCGGTGCCAATGAGCGACCAGCTGAAGCAGATGGTCGAGCTACATAAGGCGGCCAATCAGGCCATGAAGAGCTTTATAGTCCGGCTGTGGCCGGGTGACGCCCTTCCGAACAGCTTCTTCGGCCTGGTGAGGCGGCTTGTGAATGCCTGCCCACGGCTGGAGGTCATCAAGCGATCTGTCTGCATTGAAGGTGCACGTCGGGCTTTCACCCGTGTGAAATTGTAGTGGGTCAAGCTAGACACCGTGAAGCTGATCAAGGAGGGGCCGCTGGAGGGCAAGGAGCACCGCCACCCCGAGATGTACTATGAGGGTGTTCTGCCGGGTGCCCGTCTTATCGCGGATGAGTGTTCAAAAGATGTAATATTTGAATGAGACTTGCTCATTTTATCCTGTATTTATGAAAACTTGTTTCATATGCTCTATGCAACGCTTGTTTGAATTTAAAATATTACCTTCTGTTTGGCCATTTATCCAATCTAAGAGATGGCTAGTCCTCGGCTTCTGCCCCCATGCCATGAGTGCTGGGGTGTTCGGGATAAACCTGAGCACTCTTGTTCCCATATTTGGGTCCTTCGAGGGAGGTGCTCAGCACAACGAACAAGGCAACCAGACTAATAATGCTTTACCACTCTCACATAGCCATAGAATTCTATAATTTTAAATTTCGGCGAAGCCCCTGATATTCGGAAGGCCGAATTCAGGGCACGATACACGCTTGTAAGCCGGACGGGGCCAACCCCTCGCCCTAAGCGGCATAAGTCTTTAGGGACTCGAAAAACCTCGCCGAACAGCGACCAGTCTCTCGCCTTATCATGACAGTCAGTTTTAGCTTTCTCTACTGAGGTGCTAAGCCCGGCAGAACGGGGGCACAATTGCAGTAGTTCTCCTAGTGCTACCTTAGCCGATAGAGCGGAACGTAAGGTACCAAAACATAGGAGCCGGGCAAACCCAACATTTGACCAAAGACATGATTCGGAGCTGATGCATATAATGCTATAAGTTCGGGGTGCCGCACTTGTGAAAGTGTTCGGACTTTTCACACTGTATTGTGAGGTACGTAAGCCCCTGGTGTATTAGCCGTACCAAGGTGTACGGTTGCAAGGCGTCATTAATGAACACACACACACACACACACACACACACACATATATATATATATATATAACAAGAATGCAATAATAGTCGTAATGTCATGCATTGTTTATTAAAAAATTGCGTTAAAGCAGAGTGATACAGATAGTGCGATAAGCAAAGAGTAGGATTATGTCCCTTCCAAGGGCAAGCTGAGGAATGATATGAAATCGAATATTTCGCTCGTTGCTGTAATCAACCTGGGAATTCCGTGGTATGACGTAGTTGTTTGCCTCCTTGGTTGCTGCATCATGTGTTCGGCAATAGTGCTGCCAGACAGTGTTTCCAGAGATTAAGGTCCTGAAAGAAAAAAGAAAAATAACCAAATGGGAAGCCCCTAGTGCGGTTTAGGCCGTGTTTTAGGGCGTTCCGCAGTTGTGCCCCCCTCCCCACCTATGCCCATGGTATTTTTAATGCGTAATTATGTACGCGCGGCACAAATATCGCCATTGGGCCGGGATTGGGGTGGCCGCCATATTGCTACGCAAGCTCAGATCGCGCCAGGCGGTCTATTTGCCGGTTGCCCCGAGCGCGCTTGAAGGTGTCTGGGCTTTGAAGCACCGAACTAGTTGATTGCCTTGAGAGGCTGCTTTGCGCTTCTGCTGCGAGGGCCACGGTGTGCTCCTCTGTTCGGAGAGAGCGCTCTGTGTTTCCATTGACTGTAATAACTCCACGAGGTCCTGGCATCTTGAGCTTGAGGTATGCATAATGCGGTACCGCATTGAATCTAGCAAATGCGGTTCGCCCAAGCAGCGCGTGATAACCACTGCGGAACGGGACTATATCGAAGATTAACTCTTCGCTTCAGAAATTATCCGAGGATCCGAAGACCACTTCCAGTGTAACTGAGCCTATGCAATGGGCCTCTACACCTGGAATGACACCCTTAAAGGTCATTTTTGTGGGTTTGATCCTTGAGGGGTCTATACCCATTTTGTGCACCGTGTCCTGATAAAGCAGGTTCAGGCTGCTGCCGCGGTCCATAAGGACTCGAGTGAGGTGAAATCCGTCGATGATTGGGTCTAGGACCAGTGCGGCGAATCCGCCATGATGGATACTAGTGGGGTGGTCCCTGTGATCGAAGGTGATCGGACAGGAGGACCAAGGGTTGAACTTTGGGGCGACTGGCTCCAACGCATATACGTCCCTGAGTGCACGCTTTCGCTCCCTCTTGGGGATGTGGGTTGCGTATATCATGTTCACCATCCGCACTTGCGGGGGAAACCTCTTCTGTTGTAACACCCTCGATGCGACTATATCTCCCACGTGTCGAGGCACGACTTAGAGGCATAATCGCATTGAAGGCATATGTCGCAAGTTAGGCAATCTTCACAACATCCCATGTAATATAATAATGAAAGGGGAGATAACATAGTTGGCTTACACTCGCCACATCAATCAAGTACATAAATAACATTACATCATCCAAACACTCATGGCCCGACTATGGAGCCAAAAAAAAAGAGAACCCAACATGCGACAACGGTCCCGTTCACCCCCAACTGGGCACCACTACTGATCATCGGGAAAGGAAACATAGTAACATTGAGAGTCTTCGTCGAACTCCCACTTGAGCTCAAACGCGTCTGCTGGAGCAGAATCATCAGGCCCTGCATCTGGTGTAATAGTAATCTGTGAGCCACAGGGACTCAACAATCTCGCACCCTTGCGATCAAGACTATTTATGCTTATAGGTAAGGCAAGGTAAATATATGTGGAGCTACATCAAGCGACTAGCATATATGGTGGCTAACTTATTCGCAAAAGAGAGCGAGAAGAGGAGGCAAAGCGCGAGAGAGAAACTAGAGAACCACCTGCGCAAACATTACTCCAACACCGTGTCCACTTCCCGGACTCCGCCGAGAAGAGGCCATCACGGTAACACACTCGGTTGATTCATTTTAATTAAGTTAAGGTTCAAGTTATCTACAACCGGACATTAACAAATTCCCATCTGCCCATAACCGCGGGCACGGCTTTCGAAAGTTCAATCCCTGCAGGGGAGTCCCAACTTAGCCCATGACAAGCTCTCACGGTCAACAAAGGAATAGACCTCCTCCCAAGACATTCCGATCAGACTCAGTATCTCGGTTCTTCAAGACACTTCGACAGGTTAAAAAAGGACCAGCAACACCGCCCGAATGTGCCGACAAATCCCGATAGGAGCTGCACATATCTCTTTCTCAGAGCACACTCAGATTGTCCTAGGTACGGGTAGGCCAGCCCAGAGTTGCCCCTGGTGGCCACCGGTAGCTGACAGGTGGAGCAACACTCAGAGGAGCACTGGCCCGGGGGGGTTAAAATAATGATGACCCTTGAGTCTGCAGAACCCAAGGGAAAGAAAAGACTAGGTGACAAATGGTAAAACCAAGGTTGGGCATTGCTGGAAAAGCTTTAATCAAGGCAAACTATCAAGGGGTCCCCATTATAACCCAACCGCGTAAGGAACGCAAAATCCGGGAACATAACACCGATATGACGGAAACTAGGGCGGCAAGAGTGGAACAAAACACTAGGCGAGAGGCCGAGCCTTCCACCCTTTACCAAGTATATAGATGCATTGATATAACAAGGTAATATAATGATATCCCAACAAGTAAATAAATGTTCCAACAAGGAACGACCTTCAATCTTCACCTGCAACTAGCAACGCTATAAGAGGGGCTGAGCAAAGCGGTACCATAGCCAATCAACGGTTTGCTAGGACATGGTGGGTTAGAGATTTGACATGGCAATTTGGGAGGCTTGAAAGCAAGTGGTAGGCATCGTAGCAATGGCATAGCAAAAGAGCGAGCAAAACTAGCATAGCAAAGATAGTAGTGATTTCGAGGGTATGATCATCTTGCCTGCACAGTTGTCAGAGTTGACTGGATCCTCGAAAGCAAACTCAATGGGCTCCTCGTTAGCGAACTCGTCTCCCGGCTCTACCCAAACAAGAAAAACAAGCAATAAGGATACAATCAACCACGTGCAAACTCAAACAACGCAATGCAAAGATGGTATGCTATGCGGGATGCGATGCGGGATGCGGAATGCAAGATATGACAGGAAACGCATGAACCTGGCCTCAACTTGGAATTCCAAGTGTGCCACTGGAAAGATGAGATGAAATCGCTTGAAAACGATATAAAGAACGCCGGAATCGGAGTTACGGTTTGGAAATGGCAAGCGATTCAAAAATGACACCGGTCTGCGATTTACAGCAAGTAGGCATCTAAATGCAACGAAATGAACATGCTATAGCAACCAAACATGACAACAAAATACATGGCAGGGATGCATACAAGATGCTTAACAAAAGTCTAGCACTGAGCTACGGTCAATTCGTCCATTAACAGGTTCAAACAAGCATGGCAAAAATGCATATGGCAAACAGATCTCAGACTTAGTGAAATCAACACTTGTCTGGAATTTCAGATCAGGTAGCCCTCTTCGGAGCAACAAAACTACGTGCTACAGGATCTGACCATAGCAAAGTAAAGCATGGCATGGAGCTACTCAAAGAGCTTAACAAAAGTCCCTTAGTGACCTTGAGCCAAAAGGGATCAGAAAATACAATTGCAAGCATGTGAACATAGCAAAAACATAATCAGTTTTCAGACTTAGTGAAAACTGACACATGCTGAAATATAACTCAAGTAGGCAAGTTTACGAGCTCGATGCACTCACTACGGAGCAAGTCATGGCAATACAAGCATACACCCATCAATAAGGCACAAAATGCAAGCTAGACATGGCAAGAAAAATAACATAGCATGCATGGATCAACTACAACATCACCGGCAAAATTGCAAACAAGTTGACAATCTGCCCAGATTCACGAAGTAGCAAAAGTAGAGCTCGATTGACTCAAGCTAGGGTGCTCCATAATTGCAAACAAAGCCATGGATGGATAGAGCACTACAATATTAACAAAACATCCTTACTGATCATCCTCAGAAGAGGCACGGATCACTAGAAAACAACAAGAACATATGACAACATGAGATAAACAGCTACAGGACTTAGTGAAATGACTAAGTCCCTGAAAACGGAATTAGCAAGTGCACCACTTTGCAAGCTTGCACAAGTCACCACACACATCACAAAAATACATGGGTTGCACCTCTGGAAAGATGAAAAAACCCTTAACAAAACACATGTAGAGCATCAGGGCATATCATGCACACATTAATCATGGCAAAAATGACAAAAACCTAAACGGAGTAACAGATCTGACAATTAACTCAAGTAGCCCTCTTCTAACAGCATTTCGGGCATCAAGACGAACTCAAATGAAAATGATGCAATGGAATGAAATGATGTACTCTCTGAGGTGAACATTTTGATATGCTACATGCATGAATCGGAGCTACGGATGCAAAGTTACGAGGCCACGAACATGAGCACATGGATTAGGGTTAGGGCAAAAAGTCAACCGAGACGAAAATATCCCAGATCTGGATCTGGCCGGGCGCGTTCTTCGAGGATCGCCGGGGAACACTGTAGCTCGTCGGAGACGGTGGATCCGGCTGACGTGCTCGCCGGAGGAGGTGCTCGGGACCGCGGGGAGGCTCGCCGGAGACCGGGGCGGGCGCGGGGCGGCGCTCCGCGGCGAGGGCGGCGGCCGGCGAGATGGGGCGGCGTCTTGGCGGCGGCGGCGGTCGAGGCGACGCGGCCGGGCGGCGATGGTGCGGCGGCGGAGGTGGCCGACAAGGCGGCGCGGCCGGGCAGGCATGGCGGCCCGGATGGCGCGGGAGAGGGCCCGCCTCGGGCCTGGGCGGGCCGGCGGGAGTGGCGGCGGCGGTGGTGACGTGTCACGCGCCCATTGGCTGCGGGCGGCGGCACAAAGACGTCCGGCGGACGGCGGACATGTCCGGAGACGGCGGGAGCGATTTTTAGGGTTTCGAGGAGGAAGGAGATCCGAAAACGGAGGGGATCTATTTATAGCCATAGAGGGAGCTAGGAGAGTCCAAATGAGGTGCGGTTTTCGGCCACGCGATCATGATCGAACGCTCTAGATGGTGGAGCATAGTTAGGTGGGTTTTGGGCCAAATTGGAGGGGTGTTGGGCTGCAACACACACGAGGCCTTTTCGGTCCCTCGGTTAACCGTTGGAGTATCAAACGAAGTCCAAATGCCACGAAACTTGACAGGCGGTCTACCGTTAGTAAACCAAGGCCGCTTGGCAAGTCTCGGTTCAATCCGGAAATGTTTAATCTCCACACATGAAAGAAAGCTAGAAATGACCACCGGAGGAGAATAAAGCGCCAGAATGCAAAACGGACAACGGGGAAAATGCTTGAATGCATGAGACGAACACGTATGCAAATGCAATGCACATGATGACATGATATGAGATTCATGACAACGAAAACAACACACGGAGACAAAGACCCGAACCCGAGAAAAATAAAATAACTTAACGCCGGAAACGGCAAGAGTTGGAGTACAAATTGGGAAAGTTACATCCGGGGTGTTACACTTGTCCTCCAGTGTGCGGCTGCCGGGGCTCCTCCTCGTCATCGCTACGCGGTCCCTTGTCCTTGTTTTTGGCAATTAACTTGCCGGCCTGCTTGAACACCCAACAAGCCCTATTGGTGTGATTGGCTGGCTTGTCTGGGATGCCATGTATTTGACACGAGCGATCGAGTATACAGTCCAAGCGGGACGGACCCGGCGTACTTTGTTTGAATGGCTTTTTCCGCTGACCGGGTTTAGAGCCTTTGAATCCGGCATTGACTACCGTATCCTCAGTATTTTCACTGTTAATGCGGCACTTATGCTTGTTGCGACGTGACCTGCTATTGCCGTCCTTGGTATCTGAGGTACCATGGTTCTTTGATATGTTATTACTGCGAGCCAGCCAGCTGTCTTCTCCCGCACAAAAGCGGGTCACGAGCGTCGTGAGAGCTGCCATAGATTTCGGCTTTTCCTGACCAAGGTGCCGGGCTAGCCACTCGTCTCGGATGTTGTGCTTGAAAGCCGCTAAGGCCTCCGCATCCGGAAAGTCGACGATTTGATTTTTCTTTGTAAGGAACCGAGTCCAGAATTGTCTGGCCGACTCTTCTGGTTGCTGAATTATGTGGCTCAAATCATCGGCATCTGGTGGTCGCACATAAGTGCCCTAAAAGTTATCGAGGAATGCGGCTTCCAGATCTTCCCAACAGCTAATGGAGTCCACTGGCAAGCTGTTAAGCCAATGCCGCGCTGGTCCTTTGAGCTTTAGTGGGAGGTATTTGATGGCGTGTAAGTCATCACCGCGGGACATGAGGATGTGGAGGAGGAAGTCCTCAATCCATACTGCGGGATCTGTTGTGCCGTCGTATGATTCAATATTTACAGGTTTGAAACCTTCTGGGAATTGATGTTCCATTACTTCGTCTGTGAAGCATAAGGGGTGTGCAGCGCCTCTGTATTGGGCTATATCACGATGCAGCTCGAATGGGTCTTGCCCGCTGTGTTCGGCCCGGCCGGATTTTCTCTTACTATATCCGGCGTGACGTTTGTCGTCTCGCAGAGTGGTGCTCCCTCGTGATCCGTAGATCGATCTTGAATGCTTTGCCTTGTCCTCCAATATGTCTTGCAGGTCTGGCGTATCTCCCCATGCCTTTTTATTTGAATGGCGTTGGGGTGGAGGCTGAGCTTTTGGCTGGAATGCCTCTCTATCGCGGCCACGAGGTGGCCGATCAGCCGTATCATATGCTTCTTCCTCCAGTCGGGGTAGTAACCTGCGCCTTGTGTAACTCTTGGAGGGGCGCTCGAGTTTATATTCCTCGGCCGCGAGGACTTCAGTCCATTTGTCAGCTAGCAGATCTTGATCAGCTTGAAGCTGCTGCTGCTTTTTCTTCAGGCTATTTGCCGTGGCCATAAGCCGACGCTTGAAGCGCTCTTGTTCGACGGGATCCTCTGGTACGGCGAATTCATCATCGCCGAAGCTTGCCTCATCTTCGGAGGGGGGCATGTGATTGTCATCCTCATCCTCTCCGCCTGCCGCACTCTCAGGAGAGCTGGCTCCTCATCCTCCTGCTCTAAATCTTGCTGGAGGGGTTTGTTGTTTTCTTCGGCACTATCCGGAGTGTTATTATCTCATGTGCCGGTATCACCACTTTTGCTTTGGCGGGACTTAGAGCGGCACCACTAACATTGGCGTTTGGGTTGCTTCTTGGAGGGGTCATCCTCCGCTATCCCGTCGCCATTGCCTTCTTTGGGTGTATCCACCATGTATATGTCATATGACGAGGTGGCTTTCCAGTGCCCTATAGGTGCTGGTTCATGTTCGTCTCCTACATCGTCATCCATACCGTCGATGTCTTCGGAGTCAAAGTCGAGCATGTCAGTTAAATCATCGACAGTGGCTACGAAGTGGGTGGTGGGTGGGCGTCCAATTTCTTCATCGTCCGCATCCCAATCCTATTGGCCATAATCCGGCCAGGGCTCTCCTGACAAAGAGAGAGACCTTAGTGAATTCAGAATGTCGCCGAAGGGTGAGCACTGAAAGATATCCGCGGCGGTGAATTCCATGATCGGCGCCCAATCGGATTCAATTGGCAGGGCGCGGATGGTTCGGAGTCTTGAAAAGAGTCCAACACCTTGCACTCACGGGCTGCGCAGAGGATTATGCTAGTGTTTGGCTCGATCACCGTTGAGACTGCAACCCCTGAGGCGGTGTCTAACCACCCATCCTCGATTGGCGCAGTTGGCTCCGAGCTAAGGGTCGGAGCTGATGCGGGCGCAGCCTCTGGGGTATTGTTCGGCGGCAGAGCTAGGTCATACCCATCGCGATAGTGCGGCGCGCCCGGCTGTGGCTCGAATCCGTCGAAGATCAAGTCTCCACGGATGTCGGCCGTGTAATTCAAACTTCCAAATCTGACCTGATGGCCAGGGGCGTAGCTTCCAATATGCTCTAGATGGCCAAGCGAATGTCACATCCCTAGTTCTGGTATGCTCTGATCTAGCTAGTCACGTGTTGCGTCATGTTTAAATTCTTTTGAAATTGAAATGGGGATTGATCAAACCCTAGCACCAGATCAAATCAAATAGGTTCAACATAAAATCATTGTCAATAAAGCCAAAATGCCCTTCGAAAATGTTCATGATTTATGATAAAGGTGAAAACCTCTGCCAAAAATGATGAGCATACTTCTTGGACATTTATGGATTTTTGAGTTAAATCATATTGTATTTGAATTGGAGCATTTAATGCCTATAAATATTTTAAATGCTTCAATACTTCTGAAAACAATTGGGGGCTGTTGGAAATAATTCAAATAGTGCCCACAATTGTTGTCAGGATTTTACAAAATGAGTCAGTATGTTTACTAACTCAAAACAAATCAAAATAAATAGAAAACATAAATAAAAGAGAGAGAGAGAGAGAGAGAGAGAGAGAGAGAGAAGGACTACCTAGCCACCTACCTGTAGCAGCAGCCCACCTGGAGGCCCAGCCCACCAAGGGCATCGATGTCTTCTTCCTCCTGCTAGGAGGAGAAGCAGCTGTGTGCGGCGCGCACAGCCACCCGTGGCCACCTCCTGCCTCCCTGCTAGCCTCCCGGCGCCTCAGAGACACCATGCAGCACCCTGGCTCACTCCCTCACTCCCCCCATCTCTCTGGTGCCTCTCTCCCTCTGTAGCCCTGCTCATTGCGCAGCCCGGGCACCACCGAGAGCACGCTGTAGCTGTACACATAGCCACCGTCGATAAACCACCGCCCCAACGTGTTCCAAAGATCCGCCAATGAGCACTACTTCATCATGTCAAAGATCAAGACCTCGGATGTCCTCAAGCGACGCCATCGGGCTCGCCTTCGTCGCCTCTGCCCGCTGCTCGCCATCATGGATTCGCGGGCTCCAGTGCGTCCCCACCCTTGCCGCTAGTTCCGTCCGAAGCGCTGTGAGCTCCTGCTCCTCCCTATATGCTCGCCCCCTCCGTTCCCGTCCACTAGCTGCTGTCCCCATGAACCCGTACTCCGGCCGCCGCAGTTGTCGTCGTCGCTTTTGTTCCCGGCCTCCCCGCGCCCAACCACCTGCACCATTGGACGCGGCACACATCCAGCTTGCCGTAGAACCAAGCCGCAGGCCCAGCCGTCGTCGGAGCAGCAATTCCGGTGTGCCTCCGCTATGGCCAGAGGTCACCGGTGGCTAAGCGCCGGCCTAACCCCGATTATGCTAGTGCTAATGACGCCCAGTGCCACTTACATATGGGTCCCATGCCCTTAATTAACAATAGTTTAGTTTCTGATTTGTTCTAACCTAAACACAATGGACCCCACACGTTAGTTGACCGGCTGACGTCACCGTTGACCTGGCCCCACCTGTCTGTGAGACAAACTGGCACCGGGTCATTGACCAGCGGGCCCCGCTGGTCAGGTTTGACCTGGACCGACCAGTTGACTTGCTGACGTGGTGCTGATGTCACTCTGACGTCATAAATCTTTTTCTAGAATTAAAATAAATCATAAATGATTTATAAATTTCAGAAAATACCCCAAACTTCAAAAATTCATAGTAATTCAACCGTAACTCCAAATCAAACAAATTATATATGAAAAATTATCAGAAAAATTCAAGGAAATCATCTGTACCATTTTCATGCATGTTTGAACAATGTTTGTCCTCTGTTTTGGACAAAACAAATAAAGGGCATTTAAATAATCATATATGGAGTTGGAATTTGAATCATGTATTCAAACCAACTTCATTTAAATCATAGCTAGATGCATTAGCTCAAATCACAGCATATTTCCATGTCATGATCATGCATCATAATGTGGCATTGCATTGATTGTGTTCCCGCTTGATTGCCGGTGGTTGTACACCCTCAGTAGACGTATGTTCCGACGATGAGTTCGATGACACCGATGAAGAACTATACTATCTTCAGAAGTGCCAGGCAAGCAAAACCCCCTTGTTCATTCCGATACAATCCCACTCTCTTGCTCCTGCTCTCTTTTACTGCATTTGGACAACAACATTTCAATTGTTACATGCTGCGGTAGTTGAACCCCTTTCCTCTGCATGACCTGTCATTGCCATAGTAAATAGATGAAACCCACTAGCATGAGTAGGAGTTGTTTGAGCCCTGATGTGCCTACTCATTCATGTTTGTTTGTCATGCCTGCTACTGCTTAGAGTTGAGTCAGGTCTGATTCATCGGGGATGAATTGGAATGTGGTGAACATGTCCTACCGTTGAGAGCTAAGTGTGTGAACACGATTTGGTAAAGGTAGCGGTGAGAGGCCATGTAGGAGTACATGGTGGGTTGTCTCATTGCAGCCGTCCTTAGGAACTGAGTTCTGTGTTTGTGATCCATGAACAGTTACTACCACACATTGGGTTCCGGTAACTCGACCCCTCTCGACTTATTAATCAACTCGATCTCTGTCCAGGAGTTGCAACTAGTTTCTGGTGTTTGTAGGTAGTGTTAGTAGTCTACCAAGTGGCACCCGGTACAGGTGGGCTTGGGACAGACTAGGCACAGTGGCACGGTGTACCAAGTGGCACCCGGATGGTGGGCTTGGGAACCCTGCACACATCGTTTGGGGCCGTGAGCGACACCCCGGCCGGATCTCCTTGCGGATGGAACCCGAATAGGCGATAAACCTGGACTAGAGACTTGTTGGTTAGTCAGGTCGTGGCCGACTCCCTCGCTCGGCTTCCGCTTGAAGGTTGCCGAGGTACATGACGTGTACAGGGCGATAAGTGGCGAGAGCGTGTGTGAAGAAGTACACCCCTGCAGGGTTATCATTATCTATTCGAATAGCCGGATTCCTCGGATATGGAAACTTGGACCCCTTGCATAGTTCATAGACAAGTGAAAGTGGATACTCTAAAATGCGCAAGATAAGCATGAGTGCTATGGATGGCGTTCTCGTAGGGAGACGGGAGCGGATCCATAGTGGTGTATTGATATGGTGAATTTGTGGACTCGTCTGCGCCACCTCAAAAGAGTTACTTGCAGTCGTAGTTCAGGTTAGCCACTGAGTCAAAGCTGGCTTGCTGCAGTTAAACTCCACCACCCCCTTTGTTGATACTGATGCATATGTAGATAGTTCTGATGTAAGTCTTGATGGGTACATTTGTACTCTCGTTGCTTAATTTATGTTTTGCAGAGAGACTTCAGACTCGCTAGTAGTTCCATGTGGACTTCGACGTTTAGCTTGTTACCTCAGCTCCGATCGTGTACCCTTGGGAGGGTCTTGTAGATAGTCTGCTTCTGAGCCTTTCTTCATTTGTAGTTGTCTGTACTCAGACGAGTTAAGCTTCCGCATGTGCTTGTTGCTTGTATGCTCTGTATGTTGGGTCATGAGACCCATGTGTGTAATATCTCGCTCCTCGGAGTCTAATGAATAAATACTCTGAGTCGTAGAGTCTTGTTGTGATGCCATGTTGTATTGCACATATTGAGCATATTGTGTGTATGACTGAAATGCTTGGTATGTGTGGGATCCGACAACCTAGTTGTTTATCCTTGGTAGCCTCTCTTATGGGTAAATGTAGTCTTGTGTTTCCATGAGCCATAGTAGTCCGCTACAGCCCTGTTCACCGGAGTCCTGCTAGCCCAGCACTACTGCTCCAGAGCAATTGACTGGGCGGCATGTGATTCACTTCGTTCCTGTGTCTGTCCCTTCAGGGAGTCCTGCCTAGCCTGCTATAGCCCAGGTTCCGGGAGTCCTGTTAGCCCAGTGCTACAGCCCGGATTCGCATGCTGTTGACCGACATGCTTGATGTTGATTCATGTATGCCTGTCCCCGTAAGTTAGTGCCACTTTGGGTTCACGACTAGTCATGTCGGCCCGGGTTCTCTGTCATATGAATGCTAGCAACATTATCATATACGTGAGCCAAAAGGCGCAAACGGTCCCGGGCCATGGTAAGGCGACACCCGTGGGAATACCGTGCGTGAGGCCGCAAAGTGATATGAGGTGTTACTGGCTAGATCGATGTGACTTAGAATCGGGGTCCTGACAGCGAATTAGCCCGCGGTGCAAAGCCGCCGAATACGAAGATCTGTTCGGGGAGAAAAGTCTCACCCTGGACCGCATCGCTATCGATGATAGTAGGAGCCATCAAGCCTAACGGCGACGACACAGAGGACCTCTCAATGAAAGCACCAATGTCGGCGTCAAAACCGGCGGATCTCAGGTAGGGGGTCCCGAACTGTGCGTCTAGGCCGGATGGAAACAGGAGGCAGGGGACACGATGTTTTACCCAGGTTCGGGCTCTCTTGATGGAGGTAAAACCCTACGTCATGCTTGATTAATATTGATGATATGGGTAGTACAAGAGTAAATCTACCACGAGATCAGAGAGGCTAAACCCTAGAATCTAGCCTATGGTATGATTGTATGTTATGGTTGTTGTCCTACGGACTAAAACCCTTCGGTTTATATAGACACCGGAGAGGGTTAGGGTTACACAAGGTCGATTACAAAGGAGGAGATATCCATATCCGTATTGCCTAGCTTGCCTTCCACGCCAAGTAGAGTCCCATCCGGACACGAGACAAAGTCTTCAATCTTGTATCTTCATAGTCTAACAGTCCGGCCAATGGAGATAGTCCGGCTGTTCGGAGACCCCCTAATCCAGGACTCCCTCAGCTGTTTAGATAAAGACACAACTAAATTAGTTTTAGTAGAGAGCTTTTGTCAATAAGAAAGTTATTTGTCCCTAGGCGATCGATAACTAGACCGGTAATCATTATTGCAATTTTATTTGAGGGAGAAGCATAAGCTAACATAATTTCTCTACTTGGATCATATGCACTTATGATTGGAACTCTAGCAAGCATCCGCAACTACTAAAGATTCATTAAGGTAAAACCCAACCATAGCATTAAAGTATCAAGTCCCCTTTATCTCATACACAAACAACCTACTTACTCGGGTCTGTGCTTCTGTCACTCCCGCCACCCACCATAAGCAAATCATAAGCATATTGCAAACCCTACAGCGGGAATCCCTCACGCTTGCATGACACGGAGAGCACCATAGGACAGCACCAATAATAAAACATACAACTCAAACCAATCACGATCATCAAATAGCCATTAGGACAAAACAGATCAACTCAAGCTTCATAGGATAGCCATACATCATTGGGAAATAATATATAGTGTTGAGCACCATGTTTAAGTAGAGATTACAGCGGGTAAGAGAGAGGTTACACCGCTGCATAGAGGGGGAAAGAGTTGGTGATGATGGCGGTGAAGTTGTTGGTGAAGATTGCGGTGATGATGATGGCCCCCGGTAGCACTCCGGTGCCCCCGGAAGCGAGGGAGACAGAGCCCCCTCCTTCTTCTTCTTCCTTGACCTCCTCCCTAGGTGGGAGAAGGGTTTCCCCTCTGGTCCATGGCCTCCATGGCGTGGGAGGGGCGAGAGCCCCTCCGAGATTGGATCTGTCTCTCTGTCTCTCTCTGTTTCTGCGTTCCCAGTTCTTCCCTTTCACCGTTTCTTATATTCCCGGAGATCCGTAACTCCGATTGGGCTGAAATTTTAACACGGTCTCTATCCGGATATTAGCTTTCTTGCGGCAAAACAAGGGCATCAACCGCCGTACGGGGTGGCCACGAGGGTCAGGGGCGCGCCTGCCTCCCCAGGGCGCTCCCCCCTACCTCGTGGGCCCCTCGAGCATCATCTCGCATGGATTCTTCTTCCCAAAAATCATATATATTCCAAAAAAATATCCGTCAGTTTTTATTCCGTTTAGACTCCGTTTGATATGGATATTCTGCGAAACAAAAAACATGCAACAAACAGGAACTGGCACTCGGCACTGGATCAATATGTTAGTCCCAAAAATAGTATAAAAAGTTGCCAAAAGTATATGAAAGTTGAATAATATTGGCATGGAACAATCAAAAATTATAGATATGATGGAGACGTATCACTTCGCACTGTTGGGCTGGCCGGACCTTGCTCGTGCTCGCTACGGCGAGCTCCAGCGTCGGCAAGCGCCAGGGAGGAGTTAAGAGCATTGAGACGATGATGGTGGCGAGGTTTGGCATGGTTGGGCAGGCGGGGAAGCGAGCACGCGAGCAAGAGAGTCTCGGGCGCGTCGCAGAGCGCGTCGGCTGCATGCCAGCACGCCCGGACGAATGCGGTCACCGCGTGAACTATGAAATCATGTTGATCTAAGCAAAAACTCAATGTCTGGCATGTTGTTCATGGTAGTTTTGAGTGTTACCACGATTTGGTTTGGATCCAGGTGTAGTAGAGAAGTTTTCACACACCAAGTAAGTTTCTGGTCAGTAACTTTGTGATGTTACTGTGGTCAAATGGCTTGGAGTTTGAAGCTGTGCTTTAGAGGCTAGTGATAAGTTACTAAGGTAAGGATGCACAAGAAATTTCAGGTCAAATGGAGCAAGTAAAATGGTAGTTGCTGTAGAAACCACCATTTCCGTCCAAAATATAAAAGATTTTCTGTAGCAAAAATATTCCAAAAAGTGATGAAATATTTTTTGCTCAGGAAGGTGCACTACGGTTCAGAGAATATTTGTGAATTATCTCATATTTTTTTGAGCCATAAAAATTGGGGTTGCTTTGAAGCAAACAGATCTGGCTTAGGGTTTTAGAGAGAAAATGAATATTTTTCTTTTAAGAAAAATATTCCAAAGATTATTTTTGGGGTGGGTCAGAAGTTAAATAATGATTTAGGAGGGAAGTGAAGCACTTGGGTGAAAGCCAAGGATGCCCAAGTGCTGAAGTCCATATGAAAAGATTCAGAAACCCCAAGTTTCAAAAAAATTCAAATGAAAATCAAGCAAATAAGAAGGGGCAAAACTGAGGCTGTCACAAACCTCCCCCACTTAGAATGAATCTCGTCCTCGAGATTCGGTTGCTTGGGAAAACCACTCTACATACTGATCCCTAAGGAATTCTTCCTGCTCCCAAGTTGCTTATGACTCTGTGTGATGGTCCCATTGGACCTTGTAAATTTTTCTGACTTTTTTGCGAGTGACCCTTTCCATTTGATCCAAAATTTTGAATGGACTTTCTTCAAATCTTTTGCCAATTCTATCTCAGCCATTGCAGTTCTTTTCTCAGGCGGGGATATGCATCGTCTTAGTTGCGAAACATGGAACATGTTGTGTATGTCTGCCAATTTTGGGGGTAGTTCCAGTTGATATGCAACCGTACCCACTCAAGACATAATCGGGAATGGGCCAATGAATCTGGGTGCCAGCTTTCCACAAGTCTGAAATCTCTTGACTCCTTTCATAGGAGTGACTCGGAGGTATACATGTTCTCTGGGTTCAAAACTGACCTGCCGATGTTTGGCATCATAATAACTCTTTTGTCGAGATTTGGCCAATTGCAGCCTGTCTCGGATTTCCCTAACTTTTTTCTCAGCTTCCAGCATGAGATCCGTTCCGAAGATACGGCTATCTCCAGTCTGAGACCAATTTAGAGGAGTGCGACACTTACGACCGTACAGAGCTTCGTATGGTGACATCTTAAGGCTGGTCTGGAAACTGTTGTTATAAGATAACTCGGCATACGACAAGCAGTCTTCCCATTTAGGACCTTTGGCTAGCACACAGGCTCGCAACATATCCTCGAGTATTTGATTTACCCGCTCTGTCTATCCATCTGTCTGAGGGTGACAGGCAGTACTATATTTTAGTGCTGTCCCCAAGGCTCGATGGAGACGGGACCAAAAAGCGGAGGTAAACAAAGAACCTCGGTTGGAAGTGATAGTTCGGGGTACTCCATGCAGACTGATGATCCTGGATACATACAGTTGTGGAAGTTCATCTACTCTGTATCTGGTGCTGATTGGAATGAAATGAGCTACCTTGGTCAGGGTGTCTATTATAACCCAGATTGCATCCTTGCCTCACTGAGTCCTAGGCAATCCTGTGATGAAATCCATGTAAACTTCATCCCACTTCCACTGTGAAACTGGCAGCGGTTGGAGAAGCCCGGCTGGCTTCTGATGATCTGCTTTCACCTTGTTGCATATGTCGGAGCAGGCTACAAAATAAGCAATGTCTTTCTTCATACCATCCCACTAGAATATTTGTCTAAGGTCCTCATACATTTTCGTAACTCCCGGGTGAATGGAATATGCGGAATCGTGGGCTTCTGACAGGATTTTCTTCTTCAAATCCGGTTGATTTGGCACACAAATGCGTCCATGGAACCGAAGGGTACCGAATTCGTCCTTGGAGAAGTCAGAGGCCTGCTTTGCCATCTGGCCTTTGGCCCATTTTTGTAGGTTGGTGTCAGCTGGCTGGGCCTTGCAGATCTCCATCTCAAGTGTGGGGGTAACTTCCAAAATATTAGCGAGGTCAGCCTCTATGATGACCAAGTTGAGCTGAGCGATCTCCTCTTGGAGTTTGGTGGGCAATGATTTTAACATGACATTTAAGCTGACGGGCTTTCGACTGAGTGCATCAGCAACGACGTTGGCCTTATCTGGATGGTAATTTATTCCAAGGTCATAATCCTTGACCAACTCTAACCATCTTTGCTGACGGAGATTTAAATCTGGCTGAGTGAAAATGTACTTGAGGCTTTTGTGGTCGGTAAAAATTTGGCACCTTTTTCCAATGAGGTAGTGTCTCCAAATTTTTAATGCATGAACCACTGCAGCCAATTCCAAATCATGAGTAGGATAATTTCCCTCATGAGGTCGTAGATGTCGCGATGCAAATGCTACTACCTGCCATCTTGCATCAATACGCAACCAATACCTTGTCTGGAAGCATCACAATACACATCAAAACTGCGATAAATGTCTGGAAGAGTCAATACAGGTGCGGTTGTCAGTCGTATCTTTAGCTCATTAAAACTCTTCTCACAGTCCTCTGTCCACTTAAACTTTGTATCCTTTTTAAACAGCTCTGTCATGGGTTTAGAAATTTTGGAAAACCCTTCAATAAAACGATGATAGTACCCAGCTAATTCGAGGAAACTCCGGATCTATGTCACGATCGTGGGTGGTACCCAATCGAGAACATCCTTTGCTCAGGTCCACGGCTATACCTTCGACGGATAGTACATGTCCGAGAAACCAAACTTTCTTGAGCCAAAATTCGCAGTTACTGAACTTGGTGTATAGCTGATGGTCGCGGAGCCGTTGTATTACTACTCGGAGGTGATCCTTGTGTTCCTCTTCACCCTTGGAGTAAATGAGGATGTCATCGATGAAGACTACCATGAATTTGTCGAGGAAGTCCATAAATAATTTGTTCATCATATGCATGAAGAAAGCTGGGGCATTGGTGAGACCAAAGGACATCACGATATATTCGTAAAGACCGTACCGAGTAGTGAATGCGGTCTTAGGAATATCTTCCTTTTTTAATCTTGAGATGATGATATCTGGTTCGTAAATCGATTTTAGAGAATACCTTAGCCCCACTAAGCTGATCAAACAGATCATCAATCCTTGGCAGTGGGTATTTATTTTTTATGGTGACCTCATTCAGCTGGCGGTAATCTATGCACATACCGAGACTACCATCCTTTTTGCCCACAAAAATTGCAAGTGATCCCCACGGTGAAGAGCTGGGACGAATATATCCTTTCTGGAGTAATTCGTCAAGCTGTTTCTTTAGCTCCACTAATTCTGATGAGGGCATCCGGTAATACTTCTTGTATAATGGTGCGGTTCCGGGCACAAGATCTATGGCGAACTCCAGTTCCCGATCTGGTGGCATGCCTGGCAGTTCTTCTAGAAACACATCAGGGTACTCACTGACTACAAGAATAAATTCCAATTCAACCACAGCAGTGCACACTAATTATGTCTTGGGTATATTCTTGCGAGCATAGAATTTTATGAGCTGCCCATCCAGACTGGTCAGATTGACTTCTCGGGTTGCGCAGTTTATGCAAACTCGATATTTGGTCAACCAATTAATACCCAATATAATATCCAACTTTTCAACTCAATGGTTATCAGAGATGTTGGAAAACAGACCCCGTCGATATTAATCTCCAGATCACGGCAGACCAGATTGCTCTTTATTATAGATCCCTCGGTTTGTACCAGCATATTTTTGCCCAAAATTGTGCAAGAAAAATTGTTTTAGGCGGCAAAACTCCGAGAAATAAAAGAATGGGAAGCCCTAGAGTCAAATAAAATCATGGCAGGTATGTCATTAACAGAAAACATGCCAATAACGACTTCTGGCTTCTCTTGGGCTTCATCGGCGGAGATATGATGCACGTGCCCGGTGAAGTTTTGCTGGTTGGACCGTGACTCCATAAAATTGACTTGCGGCCGGCTTAGGGCATTCGTTTTGTTATTCTTGGGGCGCTGCTTTGCATAATGTCCATGCTGCCCGCAAATGAAACAAGAATTATTGCGCTGACGCTCCTCATGCAATGGATTTGTCACAATATTCTTGACTTGGGTGGTGGTCTTGTTAACATTCTGTTGCCAATTTGGCCTGTATTCCACCTGAGTCTGCTGCTAGGTACGAGCCTTTTGGACAGGTGGCCCATCCTTCTTTGACTCAAACTTGCGTTTGTTGTCGTTAGCAGGCCTATTATCGGATATCAGCTTGTGCTCCCGTTCAGCAATGAACGCCTTGTCCACCAGGGTTTGCAAATCCGTGAAATCAAACATACTGAGAGCACACCGAAGTTGCGGATTTAAGCCTCCAAGAAATCTATCAATCTTCCTTTCTTCGGTGGCCACGTCATATAGAGAGTAACGGGCCAAATGATTGAATTTTTGCATATATTCAGACACAGTCTGATTTCCTTGGATGAGTGCAAGAAATTCACGCTGCTTGGTCTTCATAACTCTAGTAGGGTTGTGGTATTTTCGGAACTTATCCTTAAATCTCTCCCAGGTGATTTCCTCATCACTCGGCCACATGGCCTTGGTATTTTCCCACCATATGGCAGTTGCGCCTTCAAGGTAATGAGTTACACATAGAACTTTATCATTTCCTTCAGTATGGGCAATCTCAAGCTTTTTCTCCATTGTACGCAACCAATCGTCGGCATCCAAGGGGTGAACAGCCCGACTTAAACTGGGTGGACTGGTCCTCTGAAAATCTGACAGCTTTGAATGATGACCATTTTGATTTCCATTCTGTCCAACCATAGCTTGAACACTTCTCAATATCTCAATCAGATCATTATTTCTTTTCTCTTCAAACATACGCAGAATTTGCTTGGTGGAGGGAGGATCAGGTGGTGGAGGTGGTGGCTGAACGTACGGCTCGGGAGACTGTCCTGCCTGTCATGCAGAACGACGAACAGGAGTTCCCTCACGAACATTGCTACTGTTGCCTCCCCGCGTCATCCTATTGTGAATTTTTCCCAAGGAAACACAATCGAGATGAGAAACACCCAAAAATAAAATTGGGGAAAAGCCAGCGACAAATCCCAGAAGAAAGCAGAAAAAGCGAAAAAATACGGCGAATAAAGTCTCAACATAATTATACATAGACTCATACATGAAAACTAAACAACATGACTGGTTCACTACTCTCGTACAGGCAACGAAACATCATGACTACATCCATAAATCATCCAGACAACTGTGAATACTCGAAGATACTACTGCTCTGCTGGTGCTGCGGCGTCCTCCCTGAAGTGGTCTCGGATCCCGAACTGATGTGGTGAACGGAAACCTCTGGGTCAAAGGTAATACGACGACGCTGCCTCGAGGGCTCTCCCTCAGGGGAAGGGGTAGGATGAAGCATTGGGGCTACAGGGGTAGCGAGAAGTGAGACCCACTCGGCAGAAGTACTAAGAGGGTTCGCGGCCTAAACGCCTGTGCTACTCGGGGGAGTAACCAGTGAAATAGGGGAGCTAGAACTGACTGGGACATAAGGGGTAAATCCCAGCGAAGATGGAGTAGTGGCGGATCTAGCAGTGACCAAAGTAGTGGCTAAAGTAGTACGAGTACGAGTCAGCTCTCGAGCCATCTCGTGGATCATGAGATAGCTAGCAGTGATATAACGAGCAAGGTGGCTAGCAACGCTATCAGACTCTGGATCAATGAGAGGGAAACGGACACGACCGTTGTCGTGCAGAGATGGGTAGTAGTAAAAACCTGGGTGGTTCTGCATTCGGACCTCGTTGTAACGAAGCTCGACAAGGACCTCGAATGCAGCAAACTGGACAGCCTGAGAAGCGGTGGAGGCATAACCGCTCCGAGAAGTGCGAGTGTAAGAGCTGGAATCAGAAATAGTGCGCAGAGTGACCACTGCGTGATACTCATATACTGAATCAGCTAGATGCTCCCGATACACACGATAGACTGGGTCGTCTTTGAGAGTATACAGCCCACGCCACACGTTGCGAAGGAGGTGCGGTGACGTGTACGGCATCAACTGCAACTGGCATGGATACGGCACTAGAGCCATCTACACCCACAACCATTAGCAGGTTAGCATAATATATATATATATATATATATATATATATATATATATATATATATATATATATATATATATATATAAACCGAACACATGCAACTCAATAATCAGCACAAATTACTACCGGCACTCGACTAAAACTCGTATCTAGCACGTCGTAGCCTAGCGTGGCCTACAGTCAGCGCGGCTCTGATACCAAGCGTTGTGGCACCCCGGCTCAAAGCGACCGGTTTACCATACATTGCCAGCCCAGAGACCATGTCTTCTGGCAACGCACAACATCCTGGTACAGAATAATAATCGCTTTATGGATGCTAGCGGAACAGAGTTACATTACAACAGCTGTCGAGGCCAAGCGGCACACTCGGTGCGACCGAACAATATGTACATTATTTAGTGAACATAAATTGGCCTCGATCCGAACAACTACGTGGCGGCGGAATAACGTCGTGGCGGAAGCTCCATATCACAGGGACGCCGATGTGGACATGATCTAGACTCGGACAGCGCTCTCCTCCAATGATACTTTCCTGAAATCTGGCATGACACGCCAGGTCAGTACATTGAATGTACTTGCAAGCTCACAACAGGCATCATCATAATGACAAACAATATCATCATATTTAACCAATTATTAAAAGTGCAACACTATATGCCAACATGCTCTGCTCATGCTCGAACGTCCCTCGGGACAGCTTACCAACCGTGATCATCTCTGGATCACAAACACACCACCAAAGTGGTCAGATCACAAACACACCACCAAAGTGGTCTTTCTCAAGAACAACTCGTGATCCTTACGGCGATCACAACCACGACCGTCATTTGGTCCCAAATGCCTCGATGGCCTTTCTGCCATCCATCAACAATGCAAAGTTCATCACTTAGTGTGCAATTTTTATTAAACATTGACTCATGGTGGGACCTACTATGAGGTGTCCGTAACCATGGACTCGGCTATCGATAGATTACACACTCTGCAGAGGTAGCACACTATACCCACACCACGAAACCCATGGCCTCGCACTCCCATTCGGGTGGACCAACGACATTCCGACAAAACCCCTCCATTGCCACAGCACTCTCCCGGCCACTCCGACCCAAATCCCCCAACGGGCTGGTCCTGGGTGTCCCCGTGTCTACCAAAGACACCCTGACCACCGTCGTGGTCAAAACACTCCCACTCGAGGACTCGGTACCATAATCTCATCAACGAGCACACAAGATTATGTTTGCTCACCGGGACAGGGCAAGCACGACATAACCTTCCCTAGATGGAGGCACCGACCAGAGGCCGTGTCAATGGACCGAATCAAGGCCTTCCCACAAAGGCAAATGTAGTTGCACTGGAAAGAAACTCGATTCAGCAGCACCATGACCTAGTCAACGGTATATTCAAGTTGAGTTATATTCAGGTTTAACTAAAAAATGACCGGTGTCATAGCATGCCATGAAATGCAAAAAACACATGCATCATATAATGATAAAAATGACCGATGTCATCCTTATAAACACCAAGCATAACGTCAACAACTCAATTTACTCTACTTGCTCAAATGACTCACAACTTAACCAAAATATTTTTCCACAAGTTTTATTAACTTCTTACGCAAAAAGGTAACTCTAATAAATTTTTCATATGCTTGTCAAAAAGATTTCATTATCAACAACTCATACTTTCTTTATCACTATGTTGGGTTCAAACATTCTGTAGGACAAATAATATGATTAAACAAGTATTTAACAGAACATTTTCTAACAACTTTTTATCAATCTAAGAGGGCAAAAACATAGCTTTAAATAATTGCTAACATACATAACAAAATTATTTCTAAGATCACCTCAAATAAATCTTAACTTGCTTTATCCACTAAACTAGTTTCAACCATTATGTAACTCAAGCATAACAACTAACCAATATTTAACAGAATATAAATAACTCCATAATCATTTAAATGCATGGATTAATCCTTTCATTCAAGTAAGAAAATCACAAATATTGAAATGGCACCATGAAAATGTTGTTGTGGCTTGCCTTAGTGCAGATGAGGTTCACAAGCCTCTTGGTGATCCTCAAGACAAGCTTCACCTTCTGAAAATGGTTTTAAACACAACAAGAAAATATCAAGAACACTTCTGAAAATCACCAGAAATTCTAGACAGCTTAGAAAAATCTCATCTTTGGTGAGCTGCTAGATTTCTTATCAAAGAACACAATGCAAAAAGAATCAATTCATTTGGACTTATGGTTGAAGAGTTATGACTGTTTGAAGTGTTCTATAAATTCAAATGAATTTGAAATAGACTGGGGGGTGACGTCGAAGGCGTAAAGCCCAGGGACGCCACCACTCGTACCGCTTCGCGCGCGTACTGAGTGGCTGACTAGCGGGCCCTGCTAGTCAGGTGGGGAAAAAGGGAGAGGGAAACAGAAGGGGCCGCGGCTTCGCCGGAGCTCTTGCCGGCGACGAGGGCTCCTCGGCCCAAACGAGAGGGAGGGATGGCAGGAGGGGGTTGAGGCGCACCTGCCCGTACCCGTAGCGTAGCTAGGGGCGGTCGGACGGCGTCAGAATCTACCTCGCAAGCGAAGGCAGAACATGGAGGTCCCTGGAGTTGAGGAAGACGGCGAGCAGAGGCCACTCCATGGGCTCCAAGCGGGCGGGACGGCCTCACCGGAGAGAGGCGGAGGCCCTGGAGGGTTCGCCTAGGCCTGGAAGGAGCTGGAGCTACCGCGACAACCAGAGGGGATCGCCGGTGAGCTTGATCTCAGGGACGACGGCCCGAGGCATGCCCGGTCGGGCTCCGGCTTCCAACTCGATCGTGGGGTGTGTGTGAGTGTTGGCTGGTGCTAGAGGAGGCTGGGGAGGGCTCTATATACAGGCGAGCGGTGAGGGTGCTTCGGGCTCCGCCGGTGGACACCTGTCCATGGCGCCCGACGATGAGCGGCATCAGTGAGAGGGGAAGAAGGCGACGGAGGTCACATAGCCACTGTGGGCGGGCGGAGACGAGCACAGGATCAAGAGGGTGGCGACGAGCACAGTGCACTCTGCACTGTTGGGCTGGCCAGACCTTGCCCGTGGTTGCTGCGGCGAGCTCCAGCGTCGGCGAGCTCCAGGGACGAGTTAAGAGCATTGAGACAATGATGGTGGTGAGGTTTGGCATGGTTGGGCAGGAAGGGAAGCGAGCACATGAGCAACAGAGGCTCGGGAACATCGCAGAGCACGTCGGCTGCATGCCAGCACGCCTGGACGAACGCGGTCACCGCGTGAACTATGACATCAGGTCGATCTAAGCAAAAACTCAATGTCTGGCATATTGGTTGTGGTAGTTTTGAGTGTTACCACAATTTGGTTTGGATCCAGGTGCAGTAGAGAAGTTTTCACACACCAAGTAAGTTTCTGGTCAGTAACTTTGTGATGTTACTATGGTCAAATGGCTTGGAGTTTGAAGTTGTTCTTTGGAGGCTAGTGATAAGTTGCTAAGGTAAAGATGCACAAGAAATTTCAGGTCAAATGGAGCAAGTAAAATGATAGTTGCCGTAGAAACCACCATTTCTGTCTAGAATAGAAAATATTTTTTGTAGCAAAAATATTCCAAAAAGTGATGAAATATTTTTGCTCAGGAAGGTGCACTAGGGTTCAAAGAATATTTGTGAATTATCTCAGATTTTTCTGAGCCATAAAAATTGGGGTTGCTTTGAAGCAAATAGATCTGGCTTAGGGTTTTAGAGAGAAAATGAATATTTTTCTTTAAAGAAAACTATTCCATAGATTATTTTTGGGGTGTGTCAGAAGTGAAATAATGATTTAGGAGGGAAGTGAAGCACTTGGGTGAAAGCCAAGGATGCCCAAGTGTTGAAGTCCATATGAAAAGATTCAGAACCTCCAAGTTTCAAAAAAATTCAAATGAAAATCAAGCAAATAAGAAGGGGCAAAACCCAGGCTGTCACAATAGACAAATAGAGTGTCACTAGTTTGCCTCTACTTGACAAGCTCGTAGAATCAATGATGGTTATGTTTCCAAACCATAGACATGAGTTGTCATTTGATTAATGGGATCACATCATTAGTGAATGATGTGATTGACTTGACCCATCTGTTAGCTTAGCACAATGATCGTTTAGTTTGTTGCTATTGCTTTCTCCATAACTTATACATGTTCCTATGACTATGAGATCATGCAACTCCCGAATACCGGAGGAACACTTTGTGTGCTACCTAATGTCACAACGTAACTGGGTGATTATAAAGGTGCTCTACAAGTGTCTCCAATGGTGTTTGTTGAGTTGGAATAGATCAAGATTAGGATTTGTCACTCCGATTGTCGGAGAGGTATCTCTGGGCCCTCTCGGTAATGCACATCACAATAAGCCTTGCAAGAAATGTGACTAATGAGTTAGTTGTGGGATGATGCATTACGGAACAAGTAAAGAGACTTGTCGGTAACGAGATTGAACTAGGTATTGAGATACCGACGGTCGAATCTCGGGCAAGTAACATGCCGATGACAAAGGGAACAACGTATAGCTTTATGCGGTTTGACCGATAAAGATCTTCGTAGAATATGTAGGAGCCAATATGAGCATCCAGGTTACGCTATTGGTTATTGACCGGAGACATGTCTCAGTCATGTCTACATAGTTCTCGAACCCGTAGGGTCCGCACTCTTAACGTTCGGTGACGATCGGTATTATGAGTTTATGAGTTTTGATGTACTGAAGGTAGTTCGGTGTCCCGGATTTGATCACGGACATGACGAGGAGTCTCGGAATGGTCGAGACGTAAAGATCGATATATTGGAAGCCTATATTAGGACATCGGAATGGTTCCGAGTGGTTCGGGCATTTTTTCAGAGTACCGGGAGGTTACCGGAACCCCCCGGGGAGTATATGGGCCTTATTGGGCCTTAGTGGAATAGAGGAGAGGGAAGGGAAAAGAGGGAGGCGCGCCCCCAAGCCCAATCCGAATTGGGAGTGGGGCCGACCCCCCTTTCCTTCCTCCCTCTCCTCCTTCCTTCCTCTCCTGCTCCTACTTGGAAGGGGGGAATCCTACTCCCGGAGGGAGTAGGACTCCCCTAGGGCGCGCCATAGAGAGGGTCGGCCCTCCCCCTCCTCCACTCCTTTATATACGGGGGAGGGGGCACCCCATAGATACACAAGTTGATCATTGATGTCTAGCCGTTGTCGGATTTTGGGCTCCGCAAAACCCTTAAGACTCCAACACAGGGGCGTGACGAAGATCTCTCCCACTACACGTCTACCTAGCGCCTCGCTCTTCTCCTGGTGGTGGGAATGGAATGCAAGCAAGAAAACAAGTAGAGCACATAAGAGTTTACCCAGGTTTAGGCCACCTTGCGGTGTAAAACCCTACGTCCTGCTTTAGTGGATTAGCCTCGCGAGGGCTCGAGTATGAACAAGTACAGTGGTTTCCTGAGCTCAGGAGGCGAGCTCAAGAAGGGTGAGGAGGTGGATGTTCTTGCTCCTTTGCTATGCTAAGTCCCAATGGGTCGATCCATCTCCCTATGATGGGAACCCTAGCTACTTATATAGGCAGCCAGGGTCCTCTTCCCCCGAAATGTTTAGGCGGGAAGGGAATCCCACAACGGCCATTTGAGCGGGAACACAAGGACGCTCCTATCCTGACAAAAGGTGGTCTTCGCCTGCAAAGAAGGCAGGCGGTGACGCGGCGGTGGGCTCGGCAATGACATCCTTCCTGCCGTCCTTGCGGTCTTCGGTCTTGTTGCACCAAATTGGAAACCTTTGTCTCGCCCCTCGGGAACATGCGCCTGTGCGGTCTCCTTTGCACTGATATGGAAACTGCGCCCGTTGGCGCGCACTGGCACGGTTCATCATGGCTTGCGTCACTGCCTCCTCCTGAGGGAGCCCTTCCCTTGAGATCTTCGCCCTCCCGAAGCAGCCTAGCCGAGGCCACTCTAGGGAGAGGTCTTGGTCGCCCCTCCGGAGCAGCCTAGGCGAGGTCGCTTCCTGAGGAGGTCTTGGTCATTCTCCTTGCTAGGGCTGGCCCCCTCGCGAGGGTCTTGAGCAGCTGGTCGATCAGCTGGGCCGTACCAGGAACGCGACGTGGGCCACAGACAGGCAAGTCTGGGTACCCTGGTTCCCAGTACGCCGACAGTAGCCCCGGGGCCAAGGCGTGCGCGGTGTTGGCTTCTGGGCGAAGCCTAGCCAAGGACGAAGCGCCGCGGGCCCCAAAGACTGCGGGCCAAGCTGGCGCATGACGGTTGGATGGGACATGTCGACTCCACTCCCCATGCAGCCTTGGTAACCGTGTGACTCGACAAAAGAGACTACCTTCGCCGCACAGGGGTTATTGCTCCCCTTCCTTCTTGCTCAGATCCCCTTCTCCTCCGCCTCCCATCTTCTCGGATCCCATGTCTTCCCCGATGCCTTTGGCAATGGCGAAGAAGGGCAAGGGCGCCGCACAAGCGTCTGGTTCTGGTTCCTCTCCTGTGGCGGCGCTCGAGGAGTCTTCTGTCGCCACGGAGGGGGACTATGCCGAAGTCCAATCCTTCCTGTCAAGCGAGCATAAGGAGCATGGCCCGATGAAGAGCTTGGTCGGGTCGGCTACTGCGCCGGCCTTGACGTCGACCTGTTGCCCCTTCTTACTCCACTGCATCTCCGTTGGGCTTGTGCCGCCCTTCTCTGAATTCTTCTACGCCATCTTGGACCACTACTGGGTGCACGCCCTTCATATCCAGCCTCGCTCCCTCCTCGTCTTGTCGCTGTTCGCCTTCTATTGTGAGGCGTTCGTGGGGGTGAGGCCGACTGTCGCCCTCTTCCACCACCTCTTCGCCGTCCAGCTGTACGAGGAGGGCCCGTGTTCAGCGTGCATCTCCTTCTTCTTTCAGCGCAAGGGCTGCCGGTTGATGAAGGCGGGGAAGAAGATAGACGCCCATCGGAAGAGATGGGTCTATCTGGATGCTCAGTGCATGCACCCATTGCTGGCGCTGCCTACCGCCCGTCCGCGGAAGCACGCCTGCTGGAGCCATGTGAAGAATACTAATCCTGAGGCTGGGCCCGTCTTGGCGAGGATTGAGGCCGATATGGCCTCAAGGATCGAGGGGGGACAGATCATGAAGGAGTTCTTGAGGCAGCGCCTGGCGCCACTCCAGGCGCACTCGCATCCCATGTGGGAGTTGATGGGGGATGAGGACAAGCTCCGACTACACTCGGGGATGCTGCCCTCCTCTAATCTGGACCTCACCTCAAGCATTCTCCTGGAGACGATGCCTACGGACCTTCCGTGGCCCACCTGCCGCTGTACGCCGTCCTGACAAGGCCGAGCAGTTGGAGGCTGTGTCGGGCTATGTTGAGGTGGCCGCGCCTGCTCCAGCCACGGTTGATGTGTCTTCTAGTGGCGAAGAGGAGAGCGAGGAGGAGGAGGAAGACTCTGAGAATGCCCTCTGGGACCTGGACCTGAATCTTGATGACGCCTCCTCTGCGGAATCCGTTGAGGGGCTGCCACCGAGGGCTGCAGTCGCTGGGCAGCCCAAGGCCGTCACCCCGCATCGATCTGGATGCTCTTCGTTCGGAGGGGGCGACACAGCAACTCCCGAGCGGAGCTCTGCCCCGGCAAGGCCAGCAGCCACTGTTGTGGCCAAATCTTTGGCCTCGCGTCTTGCCAACGTTTGGGGCAGCGGCGTGCCCCCGGTGAAGGAAGCCGCTACCGATCTACTGGCGAAGAGGAGGGTGCGTTAGGCCTCTGACGCGTGAGTGCAGGTTCTTCCGTTGTTCTATTGCCCGTTGCGCTTCTGACGCGCGTTTCTTGATGCAGTAGCATTGGCGGCGTGCTGAAGAAGATGAAGGGAGGGGCCACTTCTTGAAGTGCCGCCCCTGCTGCCGCTACTGGCGCTGCCGCCGTGGTGCCACAAGCCTCAGCCAACCAAACTGCTGAGCGCGTGGTGGTGACGCCTCCAGTGGACTCCGATGTAGCTCCTTGCGAGGGCCAGGTGACCCCTACTCCCGCCGTGCCAGCGAAGGGACCGGGATCCCCAAGCCCTCGGCTGAGCGGGCGGTCGTGGTGGCGCCCCCTCGTCAGCAGGTGAGGTCTGGTCCCGAGGCCTTGGAGGCGGCCTTCGCTGTGCTGAATCAGCTCCTCGTTGTCTTTCGGGACGGTGATGACTGTGCCGTGGACGCCCACTTGGGCCTACTCTCGGGGTGGCTGCAAGCGGACGAGTTCGTGCAGGTCACCTGGAGTCAGGCTTCGGCAGCCATCGCCGAGGGTCGGGAGGAGGCTGCCTCGGCTGCATGGGTGCGGGAGATCGCGGAAGTGCAGACAGCGTCCTCCGAGAAGTGTCGTCAGGAGGCGGAAGACGAACTTAAGACCCTCCGTGGGGAGAGCGCAAAGCACGCCCTGGAGCTTGAGACGTTGGAGAAGCAGCTCCAGGGCGAGAAGGCCGAGACATCACGGTTGCAGGAGGAGCAGCTCACCGACCGCGCGAGCCTAGAGAAGCTGAAGACAGAGGCCGAGGAAGCCAAGGCGCCCCAAGCCAAGCGCGAGGGCGAGCTGAAGGCCAGGGAGGACGCCCTTGCAGCCTTGGAGAAGATGGCGACGGTGGGCCATGAGGCCCTCGCCGCCTTCGAGCTCGAGGCCCGCAGGCTGCTGCGGATCGCCTACGGGGAGGGGTTTGAAGAGCCGCTGGCCACCCCGAAGGATCGCGCCACCGGGCTCCTAGCAGCACTCGTGAAGGCCCTAGGCGACATGGCATCTGCACTCAGTTAGTTAGCTGATACTGAGGGCCGGTCGCTTCTTACCTCTGCCTTGGCGCAGGTGTGCTGCCATCTCTTCCTTCGTGACCCCAACTTCGACCTGGCCACGCTATTCCAGCCGCTGTCCACGAGCCTGGGGGCACAACTGTTGAGTGTGTGGCGGAGAAGGTCAAAGAGCTAGTGGAGGCATTCCTTCCGGCTACTGCTGATGCATCTGAAGAGGCGGAAGCTGATGCCGGCGCGTCCGGCGATGCCTGACCTGTTCATGCTGAGGAGAATGCGAGTGCCTCGGGGAGGCATGAGACTTGTTTGAGTTTGATGAACTTGAGCTTATTGTAATAGCTAGGATTTGAATTCTGTGATTTCCGTGCTTGCTTCCATTCATGTGTGCTTAAGTGCTCTACGTCGGTAGGGCCCAGCCCCGCGCATACCTCGATCGCCATTGAGCCCTCTGGGTCACCAGGGCAGGCTCAAGGAATGAGGGGCTACGTGACTAGTGAGGCCCCTGGGTCGCGATGCCCAGGGGTCCCCCTTAACGCTCAAGCGACCCATTTGTGTTCTGTGTCGGCACGGCCCACCCCCGCGCATACCTCGACCGCCGTTGAGCACCGGGCCCAAGGAGTGAGGGGCTACGTGACTAGTGAGGCCCCTGGGTCGTGATGCCTAGGGGTCCCCCTTGACATACGAATGACTCTCATGAGGGAGAATGAGCACCATACCTTGCTCACGAGCCTTCGCCTAGGATGGGGGCGCGAGAAAGCCAGGTGTCTGGGCACCTGGTAGGGTGGCATCTGCCAGGCGTGACCTGAGCATAGCCGCCCTCGCGACACCCTCCCAAGGATAAGCTGTGAGCGCCATGAGCTGAAAAGCTCTCTGAGGTTGGTGCGACCGCTGGGGGCCGCCCTCAGTTGTTTATAACTAGCACGGAGCATAGAGCTACCACACTTGCGCGGAGTGTGGGCATAACCGCTCCTCGGTCGTATCGGCCAGTGCGGAGCTTGGTGCTTCCACTGGTTCGTGGGCACAACCGCTCCTCGGTCTTGCCAGCGCGGAGCTAAGCACTTCCACTGGATCGTGGGAGGGGAGCCTCCCACCAGGAGAGACTCCCGGGCGTGTACAGCCCGTCCGGACACGTGGCTTGCATGGCGGGACATCCAGGGTGTATATAGGCCCTCCTCAGGACGAGCTGAACGACTCTGAGGAAGTTCTCGCGAGCTTACGCATCACTCACGAGACCCTACCCTGAGGCAGGTTGCGCCTAAGTCTTCTTCTGCAAAACGTGAAAAGAGATGGGTTGCTTAGACTTGCGCCGAATGCATCTCCAAAGGGCATTGCATGAGAAGGCCACAACACCAACGACCCTAGGAGGTGACGTTAGCGGGATCGGCCCGTAAGACAGAGCTCAGCCACTGGATTTATCGACGCTGCAGGGACGGTCCCGAGTATAGATGCCGTGCCCAGTCTTCTCATGCTATAGTCCAAAAGATAAACAACCGGCGTGCGGTTCCCGCGGGAGCGAGGCACCTGCCACGGACCCCTACTTACCCACCAACGATTAGCCCATGCGAGAACAAGGCACCAAGGACCAAGGGAGATGACGTCACGGGAATGGCTCGCGAGACAGAGCTCAGCCCTTGGGTTTAGCGACGCTACAGGGACAGACTCGAGCACAGACGCCATGCCAGTCCTTAATCATGGGGCGGTCACAGATGGGCACACAAGGGCTCATGACCTTAGTGGCGGTGAGGCTGCCAACCATATAGATAATGCGAAAGGAAGCAACCAGTTCTGATCCACACGCAAAAAGAGACAGCTGTGGGGGTAAGCCCCTAGCAGCTCGAGGATGATGCAGCCCGAGGGGCGCCCTCGACGGAATACCTGAGACATCACCTGGTACTTGCCGCTGAAGAGGAGTTGGGGTAGCTGGAGACGCGAGCCATGCAGGTTGCTCCTGAGGAGATGAGCCGAGCTCCCAAGGCCCAGGGGCTCCAGAGGCCCTCAGCGGTCGCGGGGGTCCGGGTCCTGCTCCGTCAGGACCGCCTGCCACTGAGCCTCCTGAGCCCCCACGGCCTGTTGTATGAAGTGCTGGTATGTGGCGGCCGCATTGCGGAGGCCGGAGGGGAAGGACCTCCTCCGGTCGACCGCCATCGGCTGGAAGAGGCCCTGGGTGACAGCCCTATTGAGGTTCGGGATGTCGATGCAGACGTGAAACTGGTTGCTTGGGTCTTAAGTAGGTGGGTAAGGTTCCTTGGTAGCTTGGTCGATGGGGTCCTGAGCCCCCAGCATTATGAGACTCACGTTGGGCTCATGACGACGCACGACGGGGCGCGCCTGCGAGTGGTGCCCGGGCACCTCCCTCACGACCAGGTCCAGGGTCCCCTTGAGGGGAGCCCCCGAGCCCGTCCTGAGAGGCGCGCCTCCCTATGCAAGGGCGGAGGGCGCCTCATAAGCAGGCGTGGAGCTTGAGGTGGTGCCGTCGGGAGCCCCCGAGGCCTGAGAGTCGAGCAGTTGCTTCTTCTTCTTGGGGCGGTCATCAGGGCGAAGACGGCTCCATCTCTGTCGGAGCTCTCGATCGCCGCAGTTTGGTAGGCGCGCTCCACAGAACGTACTACTTCGTTCTCGTGGCAGGCGATCGTGATGACTCCGCTGCTTCCAGGCATCTTGAGGACGTTGTACCGTGATGGGTCGCCGCCATAAACTTGGAGAGGGCCGGATACCCTAGGATGGCATTGTACGGGAGGTTGATGTTGGCGACATCGAAGTCAATGAGCTCGGTGTGGTAGTTGTCGCGGTCGCCGAAGGTGACGGGGAGGCGGACCTGCCCCATCGGGAGGGTGGAGCCATCTGTGACTCCGTAAAATGGCTTGGTCGGGTGCAGCTGATCGTAGGGTACTTGAAGAGTCTCGAAGATCTGGACGGAGAGGATGTTGAGCCCTGCCCTGCCATCGATGAGGTTCTTGGTCACGCAGACGTTACTGATGGTCGGGGTGCAGAGCATCGGGAGAGTGCCTGGCGCGGCGGTGCACCTGAGCTGATCCTTGGGGTCGAAGGCGATGATCTTCTTGGCCCACCTGAGGTTGCGCGCGGCATCGGGCCTGGGGAGCGCCGCGTTCACCTCATGAGCGAACTGCTTGAAGATGCGGTGAGAAGCCGGAGCGTGGGCTTCTCCCAGGATGCATGCGACCCCGCGTGGCTCCTAGAAGCCCCCCGCTTCGTCTCCCTGGTGGTCGTCGTCGTTCCTTCTTGGCGGTGGTGGCAGCGGAGGCAGGCCCGCGTTGCCCTGAGGGCGACCCTCACAAGGCTGGTCACGCCAGGGGGCGTCACGAGGCTGCTCCTGCCAGCGGTCCTCACGAGGCTGATCACGCCATCCTTGGCGCGAGTTCCTGCCGTCCTAGCGTCCTCCGCCACGGCCTCCTCCGCGACCGTAGCCACGGTTGTCGCACTCAGGGCGCTGCCCGACGCGGCCGCTGTGCATCGCCCTGAGCTCTTGGCAGTCGTTGGTGTTATGGCTATGGACATCATGGAAGACGCAGTATGGACGGTTGTCTCTTGGAGGGTCGTTGTAGCCGCAACCGTGCTTCACTTCTGGCTCCACAGCCAACACAGCAAGTCCCCTGCGCTTTGCTTCCTTGGCCTTGGTCTTCTTGTCGTCGGCTTCCGCCTCAGGCAGTTCCAGGAGGGAGAGGCGGTGTCGGTGTCAAAACCGGCGGATCTCGGGTAGGGGGTCCCGAACTATGCGTCTAGGCCGGATGGTAACAGAAGGCGGGGGACACAATGTTTTACCCAGGTTCGGGCCCTCTTGATGGAGGTAAAACCCTACGTCCTTACTACCCATATTGATGATATGGGTAGTACAAGAGTAGATCTACCACGAGATCAGAGAGGCTAAACCCTAGAAGCTAGCCTATGGTATGATTGTATGTTGTCCTACGGACTAAAACCCTCCGGTTTATATAGACACCAGAGAGGTTAGGGTTACACAAGGTCGGTTACAAAGGAGGAGATATACATATCCGTATTGCCTAGCTTGCCTTCCACGCCAAGTAGAGTCTCATCCGGACACGAGACGAAGTCTTCAATCTTGTATCTTCATAGTCTAATAGTCTGGCCAAAGGATATAGTCCGAATGTCCGGAGACCCCCTAATCCAGGACTCCCACAGTAGCCCCCGAACCAGGCTTCAATGACGATGAGTCCGACGCGCAGTGTTGTATTCGGCATTGCAAGGCGGGTTCTTCTCCGATCTTCAAGTGTGCGTAAGTAGTGTCCGGCTCCATAAATGTTGAACCTCTTAGCTTCTATGCCCAGTAAGGGATATCTCCACGCGTCGAATGAATACAAGGTGCCAGGGCATTTTTTACATTCGCCCCCTAGCCAAATAAATAAATTGTCTATTAAAGGGATAGGGATTCTCAGATCTGATCCACACCTTCCTCCCCCCAGCGAGAATCCATCAGAGCGCGTTTCGGAAGATCCATTCCAGCATGGCCGACGTCCGCATCTCCTCCTCCCGCCCCGTAGCCCTAAGCTTGGTGATTGGGAGAGGTGTTCAGTCTCACACAGCCGATTGGTCGAACTGCAGACCAAGGGATTTCTCCCTCCGGCGTATATGGTGCCCGTTCGAGCCGGGCTTGCCACCTACAATGGCGGGGAGCAAGCGGAGAACTTTCCCTGCCCCTCCACGAGGGAACGGGTGTGCCTTGTTCCTTATTTACTAAGGGGACTCGGATTTCCAATTCATCCATTCCTCTGCGGGCTCCTGGAGTTCTACGGACTCCAATTACACAATTTCACCCATGCCTCCATTCTACATATCGCCGGCTATGTTGCTCTCTGCGAGTTGTTCCTAGGCTGCGAGGCTCACTTCAAGCTGTGGAAGAGTCTATTTTGCCTCGTCCCCCGCACACAGAGGGAATCACTTTATCAAGTGGGTGGAGCCGAAGTATGGCGCATCACCGATACCGGATACGTATCCGGTACCCCGAAGAAGCCGTCCGAAGACTGGCATTCAGAATGGTTTTATATGGAGGACGTTCCCCTTCCGGACCCTGTTCGGTGGGGTCTTCCTGAGCTCAACAATGCTCCTCTGAAGAAGCGCCGAAGTTGGCACCCGCGGAGCCCCCAAGTGGAAGACGACAGAGAAGTCCTTTATCTGATGAACCGGATTAAGGCACTGGCTCAGCCAGGATTGACAATAATCGAAGTTATGTCAATTTGCATAATGCGGGGAGTGCAACCACTTCAATATCATGGGCACCCCTTGTGGTGTTTCAACGGAGAGGATGACGCCACCCGCTATGGGTGTAAGGGTCCGGGCGATGCCGCCGCACTAACCAAAATCCTGTCCGAACTGTTCAAGGGAGAGGAGGAGGAGTTCGCCCGCATCAAGCCACGGGACGGATTCTCCATGTACAATCCTCCGAGATGGGTAAGCTATATCCCTTTACTTCCACCTTCCTGCATTTTTCGTTGTAAGTATTCACCTTGCCAATTTACGGCAGGAACTGCGAAAGGCCATAAGGGAGGTCAACAGCCCTTATCCATAGCCGGAGAACCCGGACCGGGCCCTCGACTCCGGACTCGAAGAAGATCCGGTTATTTCCGTGGAGCTGATAAACAGGAAGTTCTATCAGTTAAGCTGCGACGATGCCATGGTGGCCATTACAGCCGACTACCCCGGACTGCTCCCTGCATCGCATGTAAGAAAAACCGAAAAGTCCCAACTCAAATAGTAGGATCCCCCTTTTAGACACCTCACCCACCATATTCATGGCTTTTTTTACAGGGAAGGCATTCGGGACGCCTTGCAACAACGCACCAACAGGAGGCATCGAGGCAGGGTAGGCCAAAAAGGAAAGTGGTTAGGACGGAGACGCCGGCGCAAAGGTACAACAAACCCCGCTCCGTGGTTATCGTCTTTTTTCAAAATATAATGATGCCCGTGTTTCTTTAACAGAAAAAACGCTCGTCGGAATATGTCCGGCGATGTCGCCGATCACGCTTCCACCAGTCAGGCACCAGGACCGGACATGGAGGCAGAAGCCGATATGAGGCCGGCGTCGGATAATCCCTCGACAGAGGATGCAGATAGATTATCTGCTACAAACTCAGAAGTGGAGAGCGCCATGAATCATAGGCACCACCGGGTCGTACTCTGGGACGCTTGTTTTTCACCAGAGGCGTTTGACGCCTTCAACTCTAGAGAAGCGTACTTCCGTGCTGCTCAAGATGGTCTGACCAGAGCCACAGATCAGTATGTAAAGGATGTACGGGTGAGTAAATCTGACGAGTTATATGGATCAGTAGCTCCTGAGACTTGAAGCAGTTAGCAGAACTGATTTAAGGATCATCTTTGTTGTGCAGGTTCATACAGAGAAGAATACCAAGTTGTCCCAGGAGCTGGAGGAATGCAAGACCCAACTACGGGCCGCTGTTGCCGCATTGCAGGAACAGAAAAAGCCTCCAGCTGGTAACATTTACTGTAAAGAATGATGGTTACCATATAGTGTGCGGCATGGCTGCAGATCTGACAATAGATTTTGTAGATGAGTCCGGAGAGAATCCGGAGGACCAGCATATTATGCGACAGCTAGAGGCTGGCAAATGCGTGCTGACGGAGGTGAGGCGGGAGAAAAACAATCTCCAAGACGCCAATATAAAGCTGAACGTGGAACTAAAAGACGTTCGGGGCCAGCTTGCAGACTCCGAGAAGGAGAATAAGAGGCTTTGGCGCGGCATTTTCAGTAAGTGCTGGAGTGAATCCTTTAAAGGTATTCGGCGAAGAAGCCGACTAACAGCGTTATGTCTATAGGTATGCTGATGGGTCGTCCCGCGGAGGAAATGCCCGGGTCTGCGGGTGACCTTCTGTACGAGCTATCACATCTGCACGAACAAGTTCGGCAGGTGATGCAGGGTGTTGCCCAGGCCTTGTGGCTGTCTGTCTCCCTGCCCGAGGGCATTGAAGAGCTTGCGGAGAAGCTCAAAGGAGCACGGCGGCGCTTCCGATTATGGAAGATATCAGCCTGCCGACAGGGTGCCAGAGAAGCTTGGGCCATGGTGAAGACACGGTATACCAAAGCAGACCCAAATCATATGGCCGAGGTCGGACCTGTGGGGCCCGACGGGAAAGAGATCCTCGTTAGCTTAGTGTATGGGCAAGTAGAATTAGCCGCAAAATATTCCCAATAGGATTGTAAGCTAGACCTCCTGTTGGATGGTATAGAAGAAGAATTTAGTCAGTCTGCATGACTATGTAATTAAAATGACATGTATAATGCCTTCTAGCCGGATTGTAGATCATTTGTCATTGCGCACCTTTTCGCTTTAGCCTCCGGGCCCAATAGTCCGGAGTGTATCCGAATACCTCCTCAGTTATATAAGAACCGGGGTATACATGGAGACCAGGCGTAGGGGTCATTAGTGCTTTATCAGACAAGTGCCCAACTAGTTATGTTATATTACATGGGTAGTAAGAAACATCTTCCAGGGAGAATAGTTCCGTTAAGGGTTCCTTTCCTTGGGTAAGCATGCCCTAAAGTGCATGTCCAGACTGTGATAGGAAATGCAGGAAACACATCTGGGGGCAGATATGGAAAAATAAAAATCATCTTTTGTTCACCGGCCGAATATTCCCTTAAGAATGCTAGCTTTTGGCTTCATCCAGTCTGAGGTGCACATCCGGCTGACCCGGCAGTAACAATCGCAGAGGTGCTCCCCTTATGCCCTAGCCGAATTAACGGGAACGTATGGCATAAATACAAGAGCCAGGGAACCCAGCTTGGCCAAAACTTATGTCATATCGATGCATATAATGGTGAAAAAAGGTACATGCGAAAGTATAAAACATGTGTTGGGCATGAAGCCTGGATAAATTATTTAAGCTTCTGTGAAAGAAGCCCCTGGGTATGAAGCATGCGGCTAGCACATCTGTAATATGCAAGCGAGGCACAAGGTGACCCTTGAAGGCCTAGAGAAAAAGGAAGAAAGAATGGAAAACAAGACACATAACGTATATGCAAAAAATGGACAAAGGGAGGGGACTAACATAGAGTCCGATGCTAGGTGTAGAATCTTCGGAGCCTGGCCGCGTTCCATGGGTTTGGCTCGAGTCGACTAGTCGATGCATCTCGTAGTCGGTACGCTCCACCGGTTAGAACTTGGTCAATAATGAAGGGACCTTCCCATTTGGGCTCGAGCTTGTTCTTTTTCTTATCTGGCAGGCGTAGAACTAGTTCGCCAATATTATAAGTTTTTGGCCCATACTTCTCTGCTTTGGTATCTGCGAGCCTGTTGTTGATAAAATGCGGAATGGGCTTTGGCTACGTCACGCTCCTCCTCCAAGATGTCCAGGCTGTCCTGCCGATCGAGCTCGACTTCTCTTTCTTCGTACATGCGCACTCTAGGTGAGTCATGAATTATGTCGCAGGGCAAGACTGCCTCTGCACCATACACCATAAAGAAGGGTGTATATCCGGTACTATGATTCGGCGTGGTCTGCAGCCCCCAGAGTACGGAGTCGAGCTCCTCTACCCAGTGCGTGTTAGACTCCGTTAAGGAGCGCACTAATCTGGGTTTAATGCCGCTCATTATGAGACCATTTGCTCGCTCGACTTGATCGTTGGTTTGTGGGTGATAGACTGAGGCATAATCGAGCTTGATGCCCATTTTGCTGCACCAGATTTTTACCTCGTCGGCCGTGAAGTTCGTGCCATTATTAGTGATGATGCTATGGGGGACGCCATAACGGTGTACCACCCCGGATATGAAATATATCACCGGTCCGGATTCGGCTGTTTTAACCGGTCTGGCCTCTATCCATTTGGTGAATTTATCTGCCATGAACAATAGGTATTTTTTCTTGTGGGTTCCCCCTTTAAGGGGTCCGACCATGTCAAGCCCCCAGACCGCAAAGGGCCATGTAATGGGGATTGTTTGGAGGGCGATGGGTGGCATGTGGCTTTGATTTGCAAAGAGCTGGCAACCAGCGCAAAGTTGGACCAAGTCCTGTGCATCTGCCCGGGCCATTGGCCAATAGAATCCTGTACAGAAGGCCTTGCTTACAAGAGCCCGGGCTGCAGTGTGATGACCGCCAAGTCCGGCGTGAATTTCTGCCAAAAGATTCCGCCCTTCCTCTTCGGAGATGCACCTTTGAAGGACTCCGGTAGTGCTTTTCTTGTACAATTCTCCCTCATGGACCCTGTAGGCCTTGGATTGCCGCACTATGCAGCATGCCTCATTTTGGTCCTCTGGGAGTTCCTGTCTAGTTAGGTAGGCCAGGAATGGTTCTGTCCACGTGGCAATAATGTCCATTATTTCGTGGGCTGAAGGTGTTATTTCGGTGGAGGAGCCTCCGATTGTGTCAGAGAGTTCGGTATCAGGTATTTTAGCCGGGTTCGGACTGTTGTTACCGGTGTCCCCTTCCCATACTACGGATGGCTTGAACAGCCTTTCTAAAAATATGTTGGGGGGACCGCATCGCGTTTGGTGCCAATGCGGGCGAGGATATCCGCCGCCTGATTGTTTTCCCGAGCCACATGGTGAAATTCGAGCCCCTCGAACCGAGCTGACATTTTTAGGACGGCGTTTCGATAGGCCACCATTTTTGGATCCTTGGCGTCAAAGCATCCGTTTATTTGGGATATTGCGAGGTTTGAGTCCCCACGCACCTCCGGGCGTTGAATGCCCATGGAGACAGCCATTCGAAGACCATGCAATAGAGCTTCGTATTCGGCTGCGTTGTTGGAGTCTGTATATAATATTTGCAGTACGTACCGAATGGTATCTCCGGTTGGGGACGTCAGGACGACGCCAGCCCCTAGACCGGCAATCATTTTAGAACCGTCGAAGTGCATGATCCAATTGGAGTATGCGCCGTACTCTTTAGGGAGTTCGGCCTCCGTCCATTCGGCGACGAAGTCGGCCAATACTTGCGATTTAATGGCTCGTCGAGGTTTGTATGTTATGTCAAATGGGAGGAGCTCAATGGCCCATTTGGCAGTCCGGCCCATAGCATCGCGGTTGTTTATAATATCATTAAGTGGCACTTCCGAGGCTATTGTAATCGAACACTCTTGAAAGTAGTGTTGCAGTTTCCGTGATGCCATGAATACCGCGTCTGCTATCTTTTGGTAGTGCGGGTCTCGTGATTTGCATGGAGTGAGGACAGTGGATACATAGTATACCGGCTTTTGAAGAGGGAATTTGTGTCTGTCCTCTTCCCGTTCGACAACGAGCACCGCACTTTCAACTTGATGAGTTGCCGCAATGTACAATAGCATTGGTTCACTGATGTTTGGCGCGGCCAGGATTGGGTTGGTTGCCAAAATGGCCTTTATTTCTTCTAATCTGGTTGTGGCCGCGTCCGTCCACTCGAAGTGTTCGGTGCGCCGAAGGAGGCGATAAAGGGGTAAAGCCTTTTCTCCTAAGCGGGAGATAAAGCGGCTTAGAGCCACCACACATCCAGTTAATTTCTGGATTTGTTTGAGGTCTGTTGGGGTAGCCAACTATGACAAAGCTTGGATTTTGGCCGGATTAGCTTCAATACCTCTACTAGAGACAATGAATCCCAGGAGCTTTCCAGCTGGTACACCGAAAACGCATTTTTCTGGATTGAGCTTGATGTCATATTTTCAGAGGTTGTCGAATGTGAGCCTCAAGTCGTCTATCAAAGATTCGACGTGTTTGGTTTTGACGACCACATCATCTACGTATGCCTCTACTGTTTTGCCAATTTGTTTCTCCAGACATGTCTGAATCATGCGCTGATATGTTGCGCCGGCATTTTTGAGCCCAAAAGGCATTGTGTTGAAACAGAAGGGACCGTATGGTGTGATGAATGCCGTTGCGGCTTGGTCGAACTCCGTCATCTTGATTTGGTGATAACCAGAGTATGCGTCGAGGAAACACAATGACTCGTGTCCTGCGGTAGCATCAATGATTTGATCGATGCATGGGAGGGGAAGGGATCCTTTGGGCAAGCTTTATTGAGGTCTTTGAAATCGACACAAAAGCGCCAAGATTTGTCCTTCTTTGGTACCATCACCAGGTCTTCTAGCCAGTCCGGATGTTTTATTTCTCTGATGAATCCGGCCTCCAATAACTTGGCTAGTTCTTCTCCCATGGCATGTCTCCTAGGTTCAGAGAAACACCGAAGAGCTTGCTTGACCGGCTTGAATCCCTTTAGGATATTGAGGCTATGCTCGGCCAGCCTGCGTGGGATTCCTAGCATGTCTGAGGGATGCCAGGCGAATATGTCTGAATTTTCGCGCAGGAACTCTCGTAGTGCAGCGTCCACAGCGGGGTTTAACTGTGCCCCGATGGAGGCTATTTTTGTAGGGTCCATTGGGTGGACTTGGAATTTGACTCTTTCATCCGCTAGTTTAAAAGAGGTGGACTTGGATCTCTTGTCGAGTATCACGTCGTCCCTGTCCACTGTGGAGCGTAGCGTGGTTAATTCCTCAGCCGAGAGGGCTTCGGATAATGCCTCGAGGGCCAATGCGGCTGTTTTGTTTTCGGCGCGGAGTGCTGTGTCCGGATCACTGGCGAGAGTGATGGTTCTGTTGGGCCTGGGCATTTTAAGCTTCATGTACCCATATTGCGGTACGGCTTGGAAGATTGTGAACGCCTCCAGTCCTAAAAGAGTGTGATAGCCACTGCTGAATGGGGCCACTTGGAATGTAATTTCTTTGGACCTGTAATTGTCCGGTGTGCTGAATACCACATCTAGTGTGATTTTCCTAGCACATCGTGCTTCCCCGTTGGGGATAATTCCTCTAAAGGTTGTGCTACTTTCATCGATGCGGTTCCAGTCTATTTCCATCTTTTGAAGAGTTTCCTCATAGATGAGGTTTAGTCCGCTACCGCCGTCCATGAGTACTTTGGTGAGTCGAAAGCTGTCTACGATTGGACTGAGGACCAGTGCGGCTGGTGCTCGGGCTGTTCGGAATTTGGGCTCATCACTGGCATTGAATGTAATAGGCGTGTCACTCCATGGATTTATTGCTGCTACATGGCAGATTTCGGCCATGCTGTGGAGTGTTCGCTTGCGCCTATTATTTGACGCAAAGGTCTCGAACACTGTTAACACCGTATTGTTATCTGCTGGATGGTGCTTTGTGGTATGTGGGATAAGAAGATCCTCGCCACTTTTGTCTACCTGCCGGAGTATCCAACATGCTCTAAGGTTGTGGGTTGGTATTATATCCGCCGTGCTATGAATTTTGCAGGGTCCGTTGAGCCATCCCTCTAGCACGGTTCCTTGCCCTGTAGAGGGTTTTTGCTTTTTGGTAGTTGATCCGGGTGTATTGTGATAATGCACCCTTTTATTTCGGACTAGGTTTGTGTTCAAGGCCGGATTATCCCAAAAGCTTCTTTCGGTTTTCCAGGCACTCTCCATCGCATAGTACTTTCGTACTATGGACGCCAAGTCAGCGAAGCGTGTTATCACACGACGATTTATGGCGTTAAGGATTCCCTTGTCCGTGCAATTATTACAGAAAAATAAGATTGCGTCTTCCTCGCGACAGTCCTTAGCCTTGTTCATCGCAAGGAGGAATCTGGCCCAGTAATGATGTACTGTTTCGTGGGGCTCTTGCCTGATATGGGAAAGATCGCTTGTGTTTGGGTGGGTGGGAGGAATTAGATCCGAACCCCTACCCGATCTGGGATCCAGGGGCCGAGGAGTTTCCAATTTTGGAAGTTCCGGTTCCGGGGTGTTACCCGCTAATTCTGGTCCGCTGTCTGACTATAAGTTCAGGGATTGGATGTTGTCCTCCCGCGAACGGGCGTCTGGCTTGGAGAGCTCAGGAATCCGGACATATTTGGTCCTCAGGATAGAGGAAAGGTCGCCGCATTGTTCCTCCACCACTGCAATATGATGGGTGACCAGTGGAGAGTTAATCTCCCTCTGATCGGGTTTAAGCCCAATCCGATCATAGTCTGTAGCGACTCCCAAGGCAGCGATACGATCCAAGAGCTCGTTTAAGGAGGAGAGCTCCATTGGATCCATCTGTTTGGCGACTGCTGATTTGACGTGGAGGCTGTTTTCGATGACCCGAGAGTTCATCGTCGGCGCGGCGGCCGAACGGGCAGTCATGATGAACCCGCCTAACCGGAGAGTTTAGCCGACAGCCAAAGCTCCCCCAACAGTAATACCGTCTTTAAAGACGAGACGAGACAACCTCCTTCTGGTGACGGCACAGAGGAACTCTCAATGAAAGCTCCAATGTCGGTGTCAAAACCGGCGGATCTCGGGTAGGGGGTCCCGAACTGTGCGTCTAGGCCGGATGGTAACAGGAGGCAGGGGACACAATGTTTTACCCAGGTTCGGGCCCTCTTGATGGAGGTAAAACCCTACATCCTGCTTGATTAATATTGATGATATGGGTAGTAAAGAGTAGATCTACCACGAGATCAGAGAGGCTAAACCCTAGAAGCTAGCCTATGGTATGATTTTATGTTGTCCTACGGACTAAAACCCTCTGGTTTATATATACACCGGAGAGGTTAGGGTTACACAAGGTCGGTTACAAAGGAGGAGATATACATATCCGTATTGCCTAGCTTGCCTTCCACGCCAAGTAGAGTCTCATCCGGACACGAGGCGAAGTCTTCAATCTTGTATCTTCATAGTCTAACAGTCCGGCCAAAGGATATAGTCTGGCTGTCCGGAGACCCCCTAATCCAGGACTCCCACAGGTGGCCTTCCTCTGCCCTGGTGCATTTTGCCGCAAGATTACATCATCTCGAGGGCCGTGCACAGGTCCTCGTGGATGGCAAGATCCTCCTTCATCCTGACATCGCGGACACAGTCGGAGAACGCCGAGATGATGGCCTCGTCGGAGACCCTAGGGATCTTGAGGCGCACGATGTTGAAGCGTTGGATGTACTTCTGCAGGGTCTCCCCAGGCTGCTGCTTCATGCGGCGCAGGTCTGCGGCCGCTGGAGCTCGGTCGTTGGTACCTTGGAAGTTGGCGATGAAGCGCTCGCGAAGCTCCTCCCAGGAAGAGATGGATCCTAGAGGAAGGTTCAGGAGCCAGGAGCGCGCACCGTCCTTGAGGGCCATGGGGAACCAATTATCCATGACCTGCTCGGTGCCGTTCGCCGCCTCAAAGCCAAGCTCGTAGAGCTGGAGGAACTCCGCCAGGTCGGCGGTGCCGTCGTAACGCAAAGGCAGATCCGGCTTGAACTTGCCGGGTCAGACGAGGCGCCGTAGCTTAGGAGCTAGGGGGCGGCATCCAGCCACCCTCATGATTGCTGGCGCCCCCTGCGCCTACGGTGCTAGATCTTGGGGTGCGGGCGCCACCACCTCCTGTGGGGCACGGTTCTGGTGCTGCTGAGCGGGGAGCACGCGTGCTTCTGCCTGGGGGCACAGGACCACCTGGCTTGCGGCGGGTATCGTTATTTTCTGACCTTCACAGATGATGTCGGGGGGATGAACCCCAGGAAGGCAACGGAACCCGGATCCTTTTGAACAATAACGGGGCCGGCATCGCCCCTCAATCTGGCCCGCCTTTGGCCGAGTTGCACAACTCGGCCAGGTCGCTTGATCCGGCCAAATAGGCCGACCCAGCCAGGCTCCTCGACTCGGCCACAACAACCAAGCTCAAGACTTCTCTAGCAAGCCAGCACCGCCCTTGGCGTGTTCTCCGAACCTGGCCAAGGGTCAGCGGCCGTCCCATCCCGGTCGTATGATGGGACGAGTCTCCGCCAGCTAATGATCAACGCCAAAGTACCCCGCCCATGCCTCTGGTCAGCCGGACGAGGCAACAATGCCCTCCACCTACCTGCTGACTAGGGCCGGCGTGGCTACAGTGCCCTACGCCTGCCCACTGGCTAGGTCGGGCGTGGCAACTATGTCCCGGCGTGACCAATGACGCCCACAAGCGGCGACCTGATGGAGTGCCACTATAGCCGACTCAACCCGGCCATGCCCTAACGATCGACAAGACGACACGCAGTGCCCCCTAGGCGCATTGGGCCCGCGCCCGGAGAACCCGGCGAGCTCTGGTACCCGGTGGGTCCCAGCACCGGGTTCTTGGACACCGACAACCCGGTCCTACGGCCTTGTAATATTTCCCTTGTACCCCTGGGGGGTTGACCTATAAAACCCCCCAGGAGCCCCCTCACATATGGGAGAACCCACTTCATTCACACAATCGATCACACACAAAGCAACACCCGAGGAGAGGGAGCAGACTAAGCCTTGGCCAGACCTCCTTCTCCCTCCATACAGCTCTAGGAGCAACTTTGTACTATTACATATAAACCACACTCGGCGGGACTAGGGGTGCTATCTCTCCGGAGAGCCCCGAACCTAGGTATGTCTTGCGTCCCGCGCTCGCTCATGCTGACCTCGCCTCTGGAGCCCACAAGTTCCCTCGAGCCTCCTCCTCTGTTTAGCCATCCCATGGCATCTACCGTGCGCCCGCCACGACAGTTGGCACCCACCGTGGGGCAGGTCGAGGTCCTGGCCGGGAGCATGCTTCAGACGGGGATCTTCTCCGACTCCGACGAGCCCGTCATGCTGGAGGACGACGTCATCGACGCGCTTGCCACCTCCTTCGCCACGCTGCGCATCTCTGACGCGCCTATAGACGATGAGTACCCCCGCGAGGTACTTAGCTTTTCCAACTCCCCACTCTCCATCAGCGACGGCGCTCCCACCGCCGTGATGGACCTCTGCGTGGAGGTTTTCATCACCGACATCGACACCTCCTCATCGTCGAGCACGGCAAGGAAGGCCGCCGAAGCTAAGGCCGCGGCGGATAGGGCCGGCTTGCCCAACCCGCTGCACGCCACGATACAGAGCCTCTGCATTCCCATCGGCACCAACATCGACACCTCCAACATTGCCGAGGTTCGGACTCACCTCAACGACGATCGCCAGTGCCTGCTGGACCTCATCGAGACACTCGCCGCCATGCAGTGTCGCCTCGACTCCGCCCAGCTAGAGCGCAACGCCGCCTACAGCTTCATGCCTGCCTGCCCCGATCCAAGTCGGGTCGCCGATATGCGAGCCCGGGGTGGTGCAATTGGGCGTGCTTTCGGCGCTCTCCCTCCCATCTACGAGACTCCCGCGAAGAACATGCGCGCTGCCCAGGTGGCCGCGGCCGGCATGGATTAGCTCGCGGGCGAAGAGCTACAGGATTGCCTCAAGAGGGTGAGCGACCTCCTCGCTGCGGCAAACGCGCTACAGGACTGACTCAACCAACTCGCCAAGCCGGCCGGATCCGGCTCCGCTCGTGTCGCAGGACCCGGGGATTTCCAGCACACGGCGTCTTCACCACCCAATGAGGCACATTCCGGCCGCCCCCGGACCCGGTGCAATCGCGCACCGACGGCCACTGGCGGCTTGGCGGACGAGCCGCCCTCCGAGGCCCGGCGCCGCCTCGATCCCTTGCTCCAACCCGGCCGACATCCGGCTGCAGACGAGTCGGCCTCCCGCGCCGCGATCACTGACCGACTGGGTCCATGCGACATCGACAACACCGACGCTCATCACCGTCTTGACCGACTCGCCCTCTCCTAGGAGCTGGAGGAGACCGGCCCCGTCGGACCGGTGAGCTTCGGGCCACGCATACAGGGCGAGCCTTTCACCAAAGGGTTTAAGCTCCCCTGCGACACCCCCAAGTACAACGACACTGTGAAGCCGGAGGACTGGCTCACCGACTACACCACCGCCATCGGCATCGCAGGCGGCAACCACTGCCTCGCCGTGTGCTACGCACCTCTCATGCTCCAGGGGTCGGCCCGCACCTGGTTGAACAGTCTGCCGGCCGATGGCATCAACACGTGGGTCGATTTCGAGCAAGCTTTCATGCGCAACTTCACTAGCACCTACAAAGTGACCTGGCCGCCCCAGTCAGCTCGCCATGTGCGTGCAAGGGCCGGCGGAAACCGGCCGCGAGTACCTCGCACGCTGGACCAAGGTCCGGAACAGCTGCGAGGGCATCCACGAAGTTCAAGCCATCCAGTACTTCATCAACGGGTGCCGAGACGGCACCCTCCTCAAGCACAAGCTCTTGTGCTCCGGGCCGGCCACTATGGCCGCGCTCATGGTAACGACGGAAAAGTACGCCAACGCCGACTCTGCCATGAAAATCTAGGTGGCACTAGACAAAGCCGGCAAGGCAAAGCCGGTGCCGCCTCTGAAGCTGACCGGTGAGGGAAGCCGGCAGCAGCACAACTAGCAGAACAAGCGCAAAGCCGATCAACGGGCTCAGCGCTATGACAACCAACTCATCGCGGCCACCGAGCAGGCGCCCGCGGCCGACCCGGCCGCCAAACGTCGTAACACCGGCAAAATGGCATGGCAACCCGCCATGAGTTTGGAGGAGATACTCGACACTTCCTGCAGGCACCACAGTGGCACGAGGCCGTCTACGCACACGCTTCGACAGTGCGCCATCACCAGGCGCATCACCAGGGGCGACATCCCGCCGCCTCCGCCACCGCCTCCGGCCGCCGGTGCGATGCGCGACGACTCCTACCCGGCGCAGAACGCGACCTACGTAGTCTTCACTAGCCTCGAAGATGATAAGCACAGCGAGCGCCTCCTTCGACAGGAGGTGAACACCGTCGTCCCGGCCAAGACGGAGTACATGCACTGGTCAGAGTGCCCGGTTACCTGGACCCGGGAAGACCACCCGACCGTCTTGCCAAACCCGGGTGTTTACGCTCTTGTCCTCGACCCCACCATCCTCGCACCCCGACGCACGTGCAAGTTCTCCCGGGTTCTCGTCGATGGCGGTAGTAGCATCAATATTCTGTACCGCGACACCATGACCAAGCTCGGCCTGGAGGCCAAGGACCTAGATTTGACCTGGACGATCTTCCACTGCATCATTCCCGGCCTCTCCTGCTCTCTGATCGGCTGGATCTGGCTCGACGTCCTATTTGGCGACAACAGCCACTTCCGACGTGACCCAGGTGTTCAAGGTAGTGGACCTATCCAGCGCGTACCACGCGCTGCTTGGTAGGCCCGTGCTCGCCAAGTTCATGGCGGCCCCCCACTACGCCTACTTGAAGATGAAGCTGCCGGGTCCAAAGGGCCTCATCACCATCACCGGCGACTACCGCAAGTCCCTAGACTATGCCCAAGACAGCGCCAAGGTAGCCGAGTCGTTGGTCGTAGCCGAAGAGCGGCACCAATTCGACCGGATCGTCGCCTTGGCCTAGGAGGCATCGGCCACCCGGATGCTGACCGAGGAGCCGGCCGATGAGGCCGTGTTCAAGCCCTCCAAAGAGACCAAGAAGGTGAAGCTGAACCCGGAGGATCCCACCTCCAGCAAGTACGTTGTCGTAGGCACCTGCCTCGACAGCAAATAGGAAGGCGAGCTCATCAACTTCCTCCGTTAGAATCGGGATATTTTTGCATGGACCCCCAAGGACATGCCGAGTATCCCGAGGAAGTACACCGAGCACAAATCCATGTCCGCAAGGATGCCAATCCTATCCGTCAACCCCTGCGATGCTTTTCCGGAGAGAAGAGAAGGACCATCGGTGAAGAGGTCGCCAAACTCTTGGCGGCCAGCTTCATCATGGAAGTGTTTCACCCCGAGTGGCTGGCCAACCCAGTCCTCGTCCTGAAGAAGAACAAGACCTGGCACATGTGCATCGATTACACCAGCCTAAACAAGGCTTGCCCCAAAGACCCGTTTGCCCTCCCGCGGCTCGGCCAAGTCATCGACTCCACCGCCGGGTGCGAGCTCTTGTCCTTCCTGGATGCCTACTCCGGTTATCATCAGATCAAGTTGGACCCGGTCGATGCCTTGAAGACGTCCTTCATCATGCCTTTCGGGGCGTATTGCTACATCACCATGTCATTCGGTTTGAAGAATGTTGGCGCCACCTTCCAGCACTGCATGCATAAATGCCTGCTGCCGCAACTCGGCCACAACATCCACGTCTATGTGGACGACATCATGGTGAAGACCAAGAAGCACCTCACGCTCCTCGATGATTTGAAGGAAGCCTTCGCGAACCTGCACGAGTACAAGGTCAAGCTCAACCCGGAGAAATGCATTTTTGGCGTCCCGGCCCGAAAGCTACTCGGCTTCCTCATCTTGGAGCGCGGCATTGAGGCGAACATGGACAAGATCAAGGCCATCGAGCGCATGTGCAAGCTGGCTCGGCTGCGCGATGTCCAGAAGTTCACCGACTGCTTGGCCTCGGTCAGCCGGTTTCTCAGCCGGCTAGGCGAGAGGGCCTTGCCCCTGTATCAACTGATGAGGAAGACGACACCGTTTGAGTGGAACGACCGGGCGGACAAAGCCTTCTGGGATCTCAAGCGCATGCTCTCCACCGCGCCTGTCCTGGCCACCCTGGCTGAGAAGGAGCCAATGTTGCTCTGTATCGCTGCGACCTCGTGGTCAATCAACACGGTGATGGTGGTCGAGCGACCGGAGAAGGGCAAGGTTCAAGCCATCCAGCGTCCCGTCTACTACTTGAGCGAGGTGCTCTCCACCTCAAAACAAAACTACCCGCACTACCAGAAGATGTGTTACGGCGTATACTTCACCGTCAAGAATCTGAAGCAATACTTCCAAGAGCATGTCGTCACCGTGGTCATCACGACCCCTCTCGGCGAGATCATCGGTTGCCGGGATGCCTCCGGCCGGGTCGCCAAATGGGCGCTCGAGCTAGCCGGCCACACCATCCTCTACGAGCCCCGCACCACGATCAAGTCCCAGGCTTTGGCCGACTTCCTCGTTGACTGGACCAAGACCCAGTACCTGCCGCCACCGCTGGACTCGACGCATTGGCGCAGGCACTTCGACGGCTCAAAGATGCGACTCGTCCTGGGCGCCGGCATCGTGCTATCCTCCCCCAAGGGTGACCGGCTCAAGTATACGCTACAGATCCACTTCGCCGCCTCCAACAACGTCGCCGAGTATGAAGCCCTTGTGCACGGCCTCCGTCTTGCAAAGGAACTAGGCATCCGGCGAATCCTATGCTTCGGCGACTTGGACCTGGTCGTCCAACAGTGCTCTGGCGAGTGGGACGCCCACGACTCCAACATGGCAAGCAATCGCTTCCTCATCCAGAAGTTGTCCGAGTTTTTCGAGGGCTGCAAGTTCCTCCACGTCCCGCACGCGGAGAATGAGGCAGCCAACATGCTCGCCAAGATTGCCTCATCCCGGCAGTCCATTCCATCGGGCGGCTCCCTTGAGCACCTGCACAAGCCGTCCGTCAAGCCGTCTCCGGACTCTGAGTCCATCCATGCCCCGGATGACCCGGCCGTGCCTCAACCCGGCCCGGGGACTGCTCCAGCCGACCCGGCCGCCCCTCAACCCAGCCCTGGGGCCTTTGAACCCAGCTCGGGGGCAGCCACCCCGGAACCCGTTGTCATGGCCGTCCTCACCGGGGTCGTGGCACCATCCTGGGCCCTGCCCATTTCGGAGTTCCTGGAGAATGGGGTCCTCCCCATAGATGAGACCGAAGCTCGGCAAGTACAGCGCCAAGCGTCTGCCTACAGCATCATCAACAACGAGCTCGTCAAACGCAGCTCCATCAGCGTGTTCCAGCGCTGCGTCGAGCAGGACAAGGGCATTGAGATCCTCCTCGACATACACCAAGGAGAGTGCGGGCACCACGCCGCCTCGCGATCCCTGGTGGCCAAGGATTTTCGCCATGGTTTGTACTGGCCCACGGCCCTCAAAGACACTGAGTCGCTCATCCTCAAGTGCGAGGGATGCCAACGCTTCAGCAAGCGCAGCCACCAGCCCGTGTCGGCACTCCGGACCATCCCGTTGCCTGGCCCTTCGCGGTCTGGGACCTTTCAAGACCACTCGAGGCGGCATGACGCACTTGCTGGTGGCGGTGGACAAATTCACCAAGTGGATCGAGGCAAGACTAATCAAGAAGCTGGACAGTCCAATGGCAATTCGATTTATCAAAGATATCACGGTAGGCTACGGCATGCCGAACAGGATCATCACGGACAACCGCACCAACTTCGCCAAGGGCGCGCTCGCGCAGTATTGCTCCGTCTCCGGCATCCTCCTCGACCTAGCCTCCATTGCTCATCCGCAGTCCAACGGTCGGGTCGAGCGGGCCAACGGCCTCATCCTAGTTGGCATCAAGCCGCGGCTCGTCGATCCACTCGTCCGTTCCCCCGGTAGCTGGCTCGACGAGTTGCTGGCTGTTCTATGGAGCCTTCGCACCACACCTAACCGGTCGACCAGGTTCACCCCATTCTTCCTCGTCTACGGAGTAGAAGCCGTCATCCCGACCGACGTCGAGTTTGACTCACCGCGCGTCATGATGTACACAGAAGCCGAAGCAAAAGAAGCACGCGAAGATGGCTTCGACTTGCTCAAAGAAGCACGTCTCCTAGCGCTCACTCGCTCAGCCATCTACCAGCAAGGACTGACGCACTACCACAGCAAGAAGATCAAGCCCCTCGCCTTCTAAGAGGGAGACCTCGTCCTCCGACTCGTCCAGCAGCAGACGGGCCAGCACAAGCTGTCCTCCCCGTGGGAGGGCCCTTCATCATCAGCAAGGCCCTATGCGATTGCAACGCCTACTACCTCATCGACGCCCGCAAGTCGGATAAGCGCAAGAGAGACACAGCTGGCGAAGAAACAACCCAGCCATGGAATGCGGAGCTACTCCGCCCGTTTTACAGTTAGCTGTAAACACATATGTACCACCGTCTTTTGTAATCATCTCAAAACCATTGGGTCCCCGAACGACGCTCGGGGGCTGCCCCTTTTCGACCAAGCTATCGTGTCTCTACATTCGCGCATCACTTTAAAAATTTAAGCCAAATCCAGCCGCCAGGTCGATTCGCTCGACCTGGGGGCTCCAGGGCTGGCCGGCTTGGCCACTCGCCGTTTTTTTCTTAGCGGTTCTCAAACGCGTTGGATTGCCATAGCTTCTTGCTTCGCCCTAAGCTGCAGATCTGACTTCGACTGCGGGCTGGCAAGCACATGAGAACAAAAGAAACAGCGCGCCACGAACACTAAGTCAAAAACCGCCGGGTCGCCCAACCCGGTCCCGCCGCCTTAAGTTACCGCACGATCGGCTGCCGCCAACCCGGCCCGCCAGATGGCCGCCAGCCGGCCCAGTGGGAGTTTCGCTCGCGCTCAATGTTTTGAAAGACTAAGTATTGAATGCTCCTTTCAAAAACCAAACCCCTTGTCATGGACCAAAGCCTTTGCCGTCAAACTCGCGGGGGGGAGGCCCAAAGAGGGAGAGTTACAAGAAAATGGCCCTAAAAAAGAAAAGCGAAGGCGAAGGCATCCATGAAGTTTCTGCATGTCGCCGGATCGCTCGACCCGGCCGCACCACTTTAAGCTACCACACGACCGGCTGCTCGCCAACCCGGCCCGCCGGATTGCCGCCAGCCGGCCTAGTGGGTGTTTTTCTCACGCCCAACGTATCGAAAGCACAAGTACTGCGCATTCCTCTCAAAGGCCGAACCCCTTGTCACGGACCAGTGCCCTGGCCGTCTGACTCGCGGGGGTGAAACCCAAAGGGAGGAAGTCACAAGAAAACAACTCCGAAAAACGAGAAGAAAATGCGCAAACATTCACACAACTCATACAACATAAAGTTAAATAGCCCAAGGCCAGAATTCATTACACCCAATCAACCCCCTGTGGGTGGGTGGACGTGCTACCTAACAGAAATTTTCTACAAGTAAGAAATCACGCATCGCCTCCGCTAGAGCGCGCAGCCGCCGGGTCCGTAGAGGTGTCGGTATCCTCCTCCTCGGCGTCCGCGTAGACGCTCGTCTCCTCGGAGCTACCCTCTGGGTCGTCCAGAAGAAGGCAGTAGTCCTCACCAGGCACAACGCCACCATCCTCCGCCCGTTTTGGCTGGAACTCATCATGGAAGGCGAATCCAGCGATATAGCTGGCCCAGGCGGCAATCCAGCCAGCCTCCGCCTGCAGCTGGCTCTCCGTGCTAGCTCGCTGGCCCATCAAGGCATCCAACGCCAAGTCCATATGCCACGACAACGCGAACCGAAGCGCCATCTTGGGGCCGGCACAAGCGGCGGCAACCCGCCACTCGTGAAGACGGTCTAGGCCCGCCTCCAACCAACGCGCCAGCCGCGTGAAGCTGCCCGACGCAATGGAACCCGACCAAGGAGCCGCCGCCATCGCCGCACCGGCCTGAGAAAGCGGCCCCATCAGGTCGCTCAGGACCCGCAAGCAGGTCTGGGCAGCTGTCATGGTTTTGTCACGGCAGATGTCCTAGAGAAAGGACTTAGTCGTGGAGCCATCGCTACGGGTTAGCTTGAAGGGGTTAAAGCGGACACAAGGACGCAAGAGAGTTTATACTAGTTCAGCCCCTTCAATGAAGGTAAAAGCCTACGTCTAGTTGTGATGGAATTGGTGGGTGTTTCGATGACTAGGGAGCAAATAAGCCTCGCCAATGTCTCGAGTTGTTGTCTATTCTCCTTGAACCGCCGCCGGGTCATCCCCTTATATACATGGGTGACGCCCGTCGGTTTACAGAGTCCCAACACCGGCTCATAGATGTGTCCGGTTTGGTCTCAACTTATTCCTTACTTACAATACAAGTTACATATTGACGCCGGTTTACGGCTACAGGCTCAGCCGATTATGGGTCTTGAGCCCTCATCTATCTTCATGGGCTTTAACATGCTTAACTACTGATGAAGTTAATCCAGCCCAGATAGGCCGGTTTACGCCCAGTAGTAATATCCCCAACATTAGGCCCCAGATTGATTTGAACAGGTTCATGTCAATCCTTAGCAAAACTTCATCTTCAACGTCTTCTTGTAGTTTGGTGAACCGCCATGATGTCATCTTCTTTGATTGCTGTAAATCGGCGTGACGTCATCTATCATAAAGAAACTATCCGTGATACCTTCTTGTTTAATAGATCCGCGATAATCGAGGTGACCGCTCTATTTCCAAACTTGTGGCTCCTTGATTTTCGTGCCTGACCCATGTCCCTTGCTTTATAAATAGGACTGAAGGGTCATTCCTTTTTTCCCCTTCGTGCCCTTCTGCTTCCTCTTCCTCGCGTCGCCCAGTCTTCGGAGCTCCGCCGCCGCCGTCGACCTCTGCACCAACCTTGGCCGCTGCATCACCCTGAACGCACTAGAGCACCGCGGCGACCTTCCGCTTCTTCCTCAGCCCCAGTAAGTCTTCTATCCTTTCCATCATAGATCTATTCTAGGGTTTCCCTATTCTTCCCGTGTTCACCGCTTGCTTCTTGTTCATATGATAGATCCTTAGACGAGTCTATGTATCTTCGCTCTGTGTAGCGATAGTTTTTATCCTCCGTTTTCACTGTCCGGCATACTAAGAGCATAGATCTTATCCATACCTTTGCTTATTGATTTGGTACTGCTCCTTTAGGGCCTTGAATATTTATCTCCTTTATAAACGTGTTCCAGATCCAAAGTTGTAGTATAATATTGTGAAATATGTTTCTGTGTACTTACCCATCTGCAGTCTTGACTGTTCAATGCTTAGGTCAGGCGGTTAAACTTTGCAGAAAAATTTTATGAACCGGTATATACCATTAGTCCCCTTGTTGAACCGCCAGATGTTGGTTGCTTCATGAAACTCCGGTTCAGATAATTTTGTCTCCGGTTTAACAGTGTCCATACCAACGTATCCTGATCAAATGCATTTTTGAACTGGGATCTTCTACCTTGTAGATTCCATCATGGCCAAACAAGTGTATGAGTGCAATTGGGTTCCTTCTCGCGTCACAGAGGATCAACTGGACGATTTAGTCCTAATTGGCACCTTGGGCAGCAAAGATACCATCCATTGGAGGGCTCCTGGTAAAGAATGCCCCCCACACCTCGAGAAGGAGAGGTTGTTGTTTTCGTAGATCACCTAGCCCAGGGCTTTAAACCGCCCAGTTCTAAATTTTACCGGGATGTTTTAGCCGATTTTCAACTCCATCCACAAGACAGTGGCCCCAACTCTATTACCAATATGTGCCACTTCCAAGTACTCTGTGAGGTGTTCTTTCAAGAGGAGCCCACAGTGGAATTATTCAGAGATCTTTTCCATCTAAACCGCCGTACCGAGTTTACTGATGGCTCTAATACGGAGTTGGGTGGCATGGCAATTCAGAAAAGGAAAGAGGTCACATACCCTCATGCCAAGCTGCACAGTCACCCCAAGGAGTGGAATCATACATGGTTCTACTGCAAAGACACCTCCCCTGCTGGTGAGAATCCCTTGCCTGGCTTTCGTCTGGGGCGGCTAAGCAATACACACCCTTTTTCTCAGAGATTGACTGCCCAGGAGAGAAGCAAATATGCTCCCCAGCTGTCCAAGCTCAGAGCCTTTATGGCCAACGGTTTAACCGGTGTTGATCTCGCTCGCTGTTGGATATCATGGAGCATATTGCCCCTTAGTCAGCGCCCCAGTTTGATGTGCGAGTATACTGATAATGTTGATGACCCACTGCGACATTCAAAACTCCAACTCTCTGGTGAGGAAATCACAAAGGCTGTGCGCAAGATATTGAATGAATCGGAACATGTCTGCGCTAGAACCGGCCTGCTTCCCTTCTGTGCCACCAACAAACCGCCAGCTGTAAGACTTTAATTTTTCTCTTTGCTGAATCTGTTATTGATACGTATGGTCATTGTTTGTAATATCAGTGTCTGTATAATCAGGGCGATGATCCGTTTTGGAGCAAAAAGCTGCCGCAGGAGAAACTAGAGAAGGCAGACAAACCGGAGAGAGCAATCCGGCAAAAAACTAAAGCTGTGAAGAAGACTAGCCACAGGAAAAGAACCACTGCATCTTCTAATCCGGCCCCTGATGATGAGGTGGATAGTCCAGACTTTGAGGTAGAGCTTGACTCACTTGGTTTATTTTTCATGCGTCTTATTGATGATGATATTTGTCAGGATGATGCCGAAGCCAGCCACGCGGATGTTGCAGAGGTAATTATTCTCTCTTCCGATTCAGAAACTTTGCCTTCACAAAAAATCCGTCAGGCAAACCAGAAAGTTAAATTTTCTCATCCTCTTGCTTATTTGGATCCTAAACTTCTGATGAAGACTCAACAACATGAGGCTCGCCGCACCACCCGGCACAGCGGCCAGGTAGTTACCTCCGCCGGTTTACCGAACAGTCCGAGGTCTCTAACTCGTCTATCAGTGCTTGTCCTAAAGCCGGCTGCTTTCGTCAACCTCTTAATCCATATGACTCCGATTACCAGGTTATTTCCCACTCATCTTCTGGCGAGTCATCGGCCACTCAGCTCACGCCGCTCAAAACAGTGCTTGGGTAAGCCATATTTATTGTGATGTTTGCAGTACATTGCCTTAGAACACATGCTGTATTTAATTTGGTTACTCTTCTCAGGGCCAAACCTAGGCCAAGCAAGAAGGCCCGCCTGGACAAAGCGGTCGAAGAAGATGTCATTCTTGAAGCGGCTATCTCTGAGGATATTCCCAACAATCCACCGCAGCCAGATGATGATCTTATTGCTGAAGAGGGACCTGTTGATACCTCAGGCCCTATCCAACAGCCCACAGGTTCCATCCGGATTGAAAGCTCCACCGGTCCAGCAAAATCTACTGAGAAGCCAACAGCTCCAGTGCAAACCGGCGGTACCAAGGATGATGAGGTTGTCATTACTGGCACTGGTCATGCTGAACCAAGCAATCCTGTCGCTTTATCCAAACATTCTGCCAAGGAAGAATTTGCCGCTTTTGGCAAAGGCATGTGGAACGCTGATCTGACGGCTTACTCTGCTCTGAACGCCCAAGATATCCATTCTAGCTATCTGAACCGGCTGTATACCAGCCGTGACTACGAAGCCGGTCTGGTTAATATGATAAAAGATAAATATGAGGTAACTTCCATATGCTCCTTCCTGCTTGTATGCTTTTATTCTTGCTGACTCTACTAGCCCCCAAGGGCCGGTTTGAACTATTCTTTCAAACCGGGACTTAATAACATAAATCTTGATGCTTTGAAATTTGCTGATGTAGCCCCCAAGGGCTGGTTCAACTTAGCATAGTTAAACCGGTACTTTAAGTAATTGAAACTGCCGCATCAGAATACATATGATCAAATAGCCATTAGCCCCCAAGTGCTAAGTTGAATACTTGTATTGAGCTTGGGACTTTGTAAACAATTGAAAGATGAAGATCGAATATGCATTAGCCCCCAAGTGCCAAGTTGAATACTTGTATTGAGCTTGGGACTTTGTAAACAATTGAAAGATGAAGATCGAATATGCATTAGCCCCCAAGTGCCAAGCGCATAACTTGTTATGTGGTTGGTACTTGCATCCTTCTACCGATTTGTTGAAACATATATCTATATGCCTGCAGGCGGAGCTGAAGGCGAAAGAAAGCCAAGTCATCGATCTGCGAGAAAACCTGAAAACCCAACAGGCTGAAACCTCCAAGGCGAAAGAGGAATTGGCCAGTGCCTTAAGCGCCATGGAACAACTTAAGGAGAACTTCAAGAAGAAACGGGCGGATTGGGCCACTGAAAAGTCCGCTTTGATCAAACGAGCAGAGGATGCCGAGGCTGCACTAAAACCAGTGACAGATGAACTGACCAGCATAAGGCGACACGTTCATGCTATGACCACTACTATCTTTGGTAAGCCAGCTTGCCTTCTGAATTGGTTCTGCCTTTTTATAGAGTCGCCGGTTTATTAACCTTTTATCGTATTTCAGGGACACACATTGGTCACTTGGGGTCAGATGTGCGGAAGAAATTGAAAGCCGCCTATACCTTGGTTGAACAATTGTATACTGGTGCCTAGCAGATCATCTGTACCGCGTCTCATAACAAACCGGCGCCCACTTTGATTCAAGATACTTTGATGACACTGTCAGTGCTTCCTGCCCGGGTTGAAGAGCTGAAGAAATCTGCTGCTCGAACCGGTGCAATCAATGCTTTAATCCGGGCAAAAGCCTGGGTGTCGGATTTTGATCCTATTGAAGTGGCTCAGGGTTATCCCAGTTTGAAGGAAGACGGGTCAGAATTTGGTGAAGCGGATCTGCGAGCCATAAACCGGGAGGTACGTCCGCTAGCTTGTCAACTGGCTGAGGAAGCAGATTTGTCTCATTATCAAGCCCAATATGACAGCCAGAACAAGTGAATAGCTGCACCGATCCATGAATCGGAAAACCTGATCCCTCCAATCTGTAAGCATACTTACGCTCCCGATATTGACCCGTCTTCGCTAATCCATGATGAAGCTGTTTTCCAAGCATTTGATGGGAATTGACTGGACAACTGTGGATTTCCAGCCACTGGGTAGAGAAACGGAAGCTGAAGCGGCGCAGGATGACCCACAACCATCAGGCCAGGCTGGTGGCCAAGCTTAAACCGGAAGCCGGTTTTAAAACTGTCTCTCCTTTGTGAAAAACAATTATGTTATTATGGGAACCATGTTGCCTTGTAATAGGCTAGCTGATACCTTTGATGTTGATATGCCTTCGCGCATAACTTGTTCTTCCTGTGGTAATGAACTTTCCAAAATACTTTCTAAAATAAGAAATTTGTTAAGTGCCACCGCGGTTGTACCGTCAGGCGGAATATGATGTTTGTATATATAAAGTCAAAACATCCAGAACAAAATTTTAAGTATATGATCAAAAATTTTGAGATACATAATACCTGCCACCATTGAGTGTGAAATTGGCTTGGCCAACCTTGAAGCGGAGCTTTGCAAACCCACACTATTGGAGGAAGTAACGACTCCTATATATATATATATAATCAAATAGGAAATATATCATACCTGTGACATTGAATCACATCGTTGGTTTTACCAACTTTTTGTAGTAAGGGTGATAACCCAAAATTTGAGTACTGATAACTCCTTCTATATTGTGCCGGTTTATAATAAACCGTGCCGGGTTGTGATAAACACCGTGTTACTCCATAAGAGGATGTTAACAACAAGGATCAAACCGGGCAAATAGTCTCCAGATTGACGTGAACTGTGTTCCGTCAATTGATTGGTTAAAAAACTTTGTCGGTTTAAAAACACAATGAAAAGCAAAAAAAACCTTCAAAGAAAAGTATGAAGCAAAAGCAACGACAAAAACGTTTGCCAAAAAAGATTTATTTAAGCTGATCAAATGGCGTAACCATGGCCAAACGCGACCAAGATCCCGTTAGGTGTAACTATGGTTCTAGTTAGCCAGGTCCCCAAGTGATTCTTGTGGCATTTATGCCGACCAAATGGCGTGGTCATGGTTCGGGTTCGACCAAGCCCCCAAGTGATTATGTGGCCTTAGGCCGATCAAGAGGCATGACTGGTTCAGACATGACCAAGTCCCCAAGTGATCTGGTGGCTTTCGCCTATCAAGAGGCATGGTATTGGTTCGGACACGACCAATCCTCCAAGTGATATAACACGATGCTTTTAGCAAAGCAAACTCAAGGGGTAAACCGGCGGCCGCTTTAGAGCAACTCGGTGTAACCTCACATGATGTAAAAGAACAGATACCCCGCTTTAGCTGAGGTTCCGGTTTATTATATTTAATCATAATATATACATTGTATGTACATAAGTATAGCCAATGGCTCAGGTATAGTAAGGCCGAAGCTGAGCTATATTCCACGGCCTGTTAGTCTCTTCCTCTGATGTACGTGAGTCCTTATGCTCTCGAATATCGATCAGATAGTACGACTCGTTGTGCAGATTCTTGCTGACCACGAAAGGCCCCTCCCAAGGTGGGGATAGCTTATGCATATCAGTTTGATCTTGGATGAGCTGAAGCACCAAATCTCCTTCCTGGAAGGCTCTAGATCTAACTCGGCGACTGTGATAACGACGAAGATCCTGCTGGTAAATCGCCGACCGGGCGGCTGTGATGTCACGCTCTTCATCCACCCGGTCCAAAGCATCATGCCATGCTGTCTCATTGTTCGCTTCAACATAAGCCGTGACACGAGGTGAGTCATGACGGACATCGCTGGGGAGAACCGCCTCCGCTCCATAAACCATGAAGAACAGTGTGTATCCTGTTGATCTGTTGGGTGTTGTATTGATGCTCCATAACACAGATGGTAATTCTTCTACCCAACAACCCGGCGTTCTCTGCAAAGGAACCATGAGCCGGGGCTTGATGCCTCTCAATATCTCTTGATTAGCTCTTTTTGCTTGACCATTGGACTGTGGATGTGCCACTGATGAAACGTCGAGCCAGATGTGCTCCCGTTCACAGAACTCCTTCATAGCACCTTCGGATAAATTGGTACCATTATCTGTGATAATACTGTGCGGAAAGCCAAACTGGAAAATCACCTTTTTGATGAACTGAACCGCCATGGCCGCATCACACTTGCTAATAGGTTCTGCCTCCACCCACTTGGTAAACTTGTCCACCGCCACCAGGAGGTGGGTCTTCTTATCTTTGGACCTTTTGAAAGGCCCAACCATATCCAGCCCCCAAGTCGCAAACGGCCAAGTAATTGGAATCATCCTCAATTCTTGAGCCGGTACATGAGAACGTCTTGAAAACCTTTGGCAACCATCACATCGTCTGACCAGATCCTTCGCATCACCATGAGCAGTTAACCAATAGAAACCATGGCGAAACGCTTTAGCCACCAGAGACTTTGAACCGGCATGGTGACCACAATGTCCTTCGTGGATCTCCCGCAAAATTTCACGGCCTTCTTCAGAAGACACGCAACATTGAAAAGCTCCTGATACACTTCAATGATGCAACTCACCGTTGATGACAGCCATGGACTTGGATCGCCGGATTATCTGCCGGGCCAGAATCTCATCTTCTGGCAACTCGCCCCGGTTCTTGTACGCCAGATAAGGAAGCGTCCAATCTGGAATAACATAAAGAACTGCCACCAATTGAGCCTCCGGATCAGGAATGGCCAAATCCTCTTCACCAGGGATCTTCACCGACGGGTTGTGCAGCACATCCAGAAAAACATTGGGTGGGACCGGTTTGCGCTGAGAGCCCAGCCGGCTTAAAGCGTCCGCCGCTTCATTTTTCCGCCAGTCCACATGGTCCACCTGATAGCCTCTAAAATAACCTGCAACAATATCCACCTCACGACGATATGCTGCCATGAGTGGGTCCTTGGAGTCCCAAGTGCCAGACACTTGCTGAGCCACAAGGTCCGAATCACCAAAGCACATAACTCGACTTAGATTCATCTCCTTAGCCATCCAAAGACCATGGAGCAAGGCTTCATACTCAGATGCATTGTTAGTACAAGGGAACATTAAACAGAGAACATAACAAAACTTATCAACTCATGGGGAAGTTAATAAGACTCCAGCCCCCGAGCCTTCCAATTGCCTAGATCCGTCAAAATGGATGGTCCAATACGTATGATCCGGCTTTTCTTCAGGTGCTTGCATTTCCGTCCAATCATTGATGGAATCAACAAGTTCTTGAGACTTAATTGCTGTCCGAGGCACATATTTCAAACCGTACGGCCCCAGCTCTATAGCCCACTTTGCAATCCGGCCAGTTGCTTCCCGGTTCTGGATGATATCTCCCAAAGGAGCAGAACTGACCACCGTAATTGGGTGCCCTTGGAAGTATTGCTTAAGCTTCCGGCTTGCCATAAAAACTCCGTACACCAGCTTCTGCCAATGCGGATACCTTTGCTTGGACTCAATGAGTACCTCGCTGATATAATAGACCGGACGTTGAACCGGATGCTCCTTACCTGCCTCCTTTTGTTCCACCACAATAGCCACGCTGACCGCACGAGCATTAGCAGCAACATATAGAAGTAACGGCTCCTTGTCAATGGGAGCGGCGAGCACAGGCGGATTGGCCAATTGCCGCTTTAAGTCCTCAAATGCTTCATCAGCAGCAGAACTCCAGACGAACTGATCCGTCTTCTTCAACATCTGATATAAAGGGATCGCCTGCTCACCAAGGCGTCTGATAAACCGGCTTAATGCGGCAATCTGGCCTGCCAGGCGTTGAACATCATTGATACACTTCGGTTTAGCCAGGGAGGTGATGGCTGTGATCTTCTCCGGATTAGCCTCAATTCCCCTGTTGGACACCAGAAAACCCAATAACTTGCCCGCCGGTACACCAAAGACACACTTGTCCGGATTAAGCATCATCTTGTACGTCCTTAGGTTATCAAAGGTTTCCTTCAATTCATCGACCAGAGTCTCCTTCTCCCTGGATTTAACCATGATATCATCCACGTAAGCATGTACATTACGGCCAATCTTCTTGTGAAGACAATTTTGTACACACCGTTGATAAGTTGCCTGGGCACTTTTGAGCCCAAAGGGCATAGACACATAGCAGAAGGCTCCAAAGGGAGTTATGAATGCCGTCTTCTCCTGGTCCTTAACTGCCATTTTGATCTGATGATAGCCAGAATATGCATCCAAAAAACTTAAACACTCACAACCCGCCATAGCATCAATGATTTGATCAATACGGGGGAGGGCAAAAGGATCTGCTGGACAAGCTTTATTAAGATCTGTGTAATCCACACACATACGCCAAGTGCCATTTTTCTTAAGGACTAGCACCGGATTGGCAAGCCACTCAGGGTGAAAAACTTCAACAATAAAACCAGCTGCTAAGAGCCTGGCTACCTCTTCTCCAATCGCCTTGCGTCTTTCTTCGTTAAACCGGTGGAGGAACTGTTTCACCGGTTTGTATTTAGGATCCACATTAAGTGTGTGCTCAGCGAGTTGACTCGGTACACCTGGCATGTCAGAGGGCTTCCATGCAAAAATGTCCTGATTCTCAAGGATGAACTCGATGAGCGTGCTTTCTTATTTCGGATCCAAGTTGGCACTGATGCTGAACTGCTTGGATGAATCGCCAGGTACGAAGTCAACAAGCTTAGTTTCTGCTACCGATTTGAACTTCAGGGCTGGATCATGCTCTGTAGTTGGCTTCTTCAACGAAGTCATGTCCACCGGATCAACATTGTCTTTATAGTACTTCAACTCCTCGGTGGCACAAACCGACTCTGCATAAGCCGCATCTCCTTCCTCGCATTCCAAAGCGATTTTGCGGCTTCCGTGAACCGTTATTGTCCCCTTGTGACCTGGCATCTTGAGCTGCAAATACACATAACAGGGCCGAGCCATAAACTTGGCGTATGCCGGTCTCCCAAACAGGGCATGATATGGACTTTGGATTTTCACCACTTCAAACGTCAATGTCTCCGACCTGGAATCATGATCACCCCCAAAGGCCACTTCAAGAACTATCTTACCAACGGGATATGCTGATCTGCCAGGCATTACACCATGGAATACTGTATTGGACGGCTTGAGATTCTTATCTGTTAGTCCCATACGACGGAAGGTTTCATAGTACAGGATGTTAATGCTGCTCCCTCCATCCATGAGCACCTTGGTGAACTTATAACCTCCCACCTGAGGCGCCACCACCAGAGCCAACTGACTCGGATTATCGACCTGGGGCAGGTGATCCTCTCTGCTCCATATGATTGGCTGTTCAGACCAATGTAGATAACGGGGTGTGGCCGGTTCAACAGAGTTGACTGCCCGTCTCTGAACCTTCCGGTCTCGCTTGTCCAAGCTAGTGGTAAAGACATGGTACTGCCCACTACTCAACTGCTTTGGGTTGCTCTGGTAACCTGACTGTTGCTGTTGTCGATTGTAACTACCCTGGTTATTCTGACCATTCTAACCGTTATGTCCGCCCGGATTACCATTAAATCCTGAACCGGAACTTCCTCCACTGTAACCCGGCCCGGACCCTGAGCCACCACCAGATCCGTGATCATACCGGAAATTATTAGAATTGGGCAGTTTGGGTTAGGGTTGGGCGCTCCACTACGATTTTTCGGCCTACCCTTGCATCGATGGCCATTGTCCTGTGCGTTGGTATTAGCCACAAAATCCATGTTACCATCCGCTTTACGCTTGCCTCCTCCTCCATTGCCTACCCAGTGATGCTGCTGACCTTTGGAGCTGCTGTTCTTCTTCCCCTTCCCTGTCTTGTCATCATCAGATTCAGGATCCTTGGTACTATCAGAATCAGCATATTTTACCAAAGCGGCCATGAGGGTCCCCATGTCGGTGCAATGACGCTTCATCCGTCCCAATTTCAACTTCAGGGGCCCAAACCGGCAGTTGCCTTCTAGGGTTAATACGGCGGTGTTAGTGTTGATGCGATCTGAGGAGTGCAACACTTGTGAAACCCGGCGCAGACGCATGCAGCTAAGTCCACTATCGACATAGGCTGTTTAGAGGTATCCTTGAAATTGTTGATAAACCGGGCTCGTAATTGGGCCCATGAACTGATAGAATTAGCGGGCAGGCTTTTTAACCAAGTACGGGCCGTTCCTTCAAGCATCATGGTGAAGTATTTCGCACACGCCGTGTCATCCACATCCAGCATCTCCATGGCCATCTCATAGCTCTCTACCCATGTCTCTGGAGGTTGATCCACCGTGTAATTTGGTACTTTGCGTGGGCCTTTGAAATCCTTGGGCAGGCGCACGTTGCGTAAAGCGGGGATAAGGCAAGGCACCCCCAAAGAACTAGAAGTAACACCAGGTTCGATCGAGATGGTTGGACGAACCGGCGTGAGCTGCCGAGCCTGATGCTGTGCGGCTAACTCAGCCTCCCTGCGCGCTCGGGCCCGGTTCACCACTTCCTGAGCGTCATCAGCACCACCCGTCGGGTTGTTGCCACGGGGCGCTCCATGTCGTTCATTACTCAACACTGCTGGCTCATCCATATGTCTGCTATAGCTCCGGCTTGGATGGGGGGTCGAGTGGATCCAGTCGCGGCTGTACGAGTACGCTTCCTGTTGGGCCAAAGCTCTCCTCCGAAGTTCCTTGACCCGTCGCGTCTCTACTGCCTGCGGCGAGTCACCTTCAATTGGAATGGCCTCCAGTCGTGCAGCAGCGGCAACAAGATTGTCCATTGGGTTGGAGTAGTGACCCGGAGGTGTTAAAGCATCCTAAGGTATAACGGTGTTTGGATGAGGTGGGTCCATCTGACGGGGTTGAACCGGCACACCGGTCCCACGGGCTTCTGCCCGGTTCCCCTCCAGCGGATTGCTGGCTCTTGGCACTGGAGTGTTAAAAAGGTCTCTAGCCTCGAAAACCGAAGGTAAGCGGGATCAGTGCTTCCTCCTCATGACTTCATGCGACGCACTCTGGTCCAACATAAGCCTGTAGGCCTGTGCGTCTAAAGCGGCCCGCTCTGCGGCCATCCTAGTATCCTCAGCTGCTAGATCCGTCTTGGCCTGGGCAATTTGTTCCTTTACCTTTGAAATCTCCATGTTGTGAACGTCCTGATCTGGCGGATTAACTTCCGCCATAAGCACAGCCAACGCATCAAATAGTTCTGATAGAACCTGAGCCGGCGGGCGCACAGGGCCTCCTGCCCCGGCAGCCGTTGCCGCTGCTGAACCGGAGATCATTGCCGCGGCTGTCGAAGAGTGAAGCGCTGCTTGTGTTCCGGTCATGAATACTCCAACCCGGTTAGGCAGATCAGAGGGGTCCGGAATACTGTCGCCATCGAAATAGCTCTCAATCCGGCCATCATGTAGCTGATAAAGAGATTCGGTTTCTCCGGCTGAAGATTCGTCACCGGAACGAACAGCAGTCGCCCCGCGAAGCTCTGATCTGTCCTCATAACTCCCTCCATGGATCATTCCCATGAAGGCATGCTTCATGGCCGGTTTAACCCGGGCGGATCGCGCACGCTGAGCCGTCTCGACGAGGTCGGTGCAAATGTCCGGCTCAGGGCCCGGTTCACCGATCTTGCCAATGAAAACGTGAATGCTACCAAAGGGGACCCGGTACCCGTACTCAATTGAGCCGGCCTCGGGGCCCCAGCCTGTGTCGTCGATGTAGAGTTTGCCGCGACGACTTTTAGTCATCCGGCCTACAACGTAGCTCTCGAGTCCTTCAAAGCAACCCTCCAAGAACCAGAAACCATCGTGCGATGGCCCCACGGTGGGCGCCAACTGTCATGGTTTTGTCACGGCAGATGTCCTAGAGAAAGGACTTAGTCGTGGAGCCATCGCTAAGGGTTAGCTTGAAGGGGTTAAAGGGGACACAAGGACGCAAGAGAGTTTATACTAGTTTAGCCCCTTCAATGAAGGTAAAAGCCTACGTCTAGTTGTGATGGAACTGATGGGTGTTTTGATGACTAGGGAGCAAATAAGCTTCGCCTATGTCTCGAGTTGTTGTCTGTTCTCCTTGAACCGCCGCCGGGTCATCCCCTTATATACATGGGTGACGCCCGTCGGTTTACAGAGTCCCAACACCGGCTCATAGATGTGTCCGGTTTGGTCTCAACTTATTCCTTACTTACAATACAAGTTACATATTGACGCCGGTTTACGGCTACAGGCTCAGCTGATTATGGGTCTTGAGCCCTCATCTATCTTCATGGGCTTTAACATGCTTAACTACTGATGAAGTTAATCCGGCCCAGATAGGCCGGTTTACGCCCAGTAGTAATATCCCCAACAGCAGCGGTCACGATCTCCGGGAAGGTCCAGGCCACATTCAGGTCGGTTCCGGAGCCCACAACTCCCTGCGGGTCTCGCTGAAAGCGGACGACCTCCTCCGCTAGTGGGAGCGTCTCCGGGAAGGTCCCTGTCAAGAAGAAAAGCATGTCAGAAGAAAACTACTAAGGAAGAGAGGCGGAGTCCCAACCCGGCAGCAACAACAAAACCAAAGAAAAGCACTTACTGGAGAAGGACTCTTCCAGTTGTTGCGCTTCGCGCAACGTACCGCGCTGCTCCCGGGCGATGGTGCGGTCGCGCTCCTCCAGCGCCTTCTCCAGGTCAGCGACCTTGGCAAGGGCTGCCTTTAGCTCGGTGTCCTTGCCCTCGGCCGCCTTCACGGCCTCCTCCCGGAGCTGGGTCTCCCCTTGTCGGGTCTCCTCCGCCATGGCCACCAGCGCTTTCAGGCACTCCACCTCGGCCTGGAGCTGCCCCTTGTCGTCGGCCAGCTTGCCGCACTGCTGGTCTGCCTCGGCAAGGGCCTGCTGCGCCTCCACGACCTTGGCGGCCTCCGTCTTGAGCCGCTCCACCTCAGCCTCGAGCCAGCTCTTGTTGCCTGCCAGCTGCTCCCGCAGCCGGCTGGCCTCGTCAAGCACCTGCCGGGCTCCCGTCGCCTCCGCCCTCGCTGCCTCCACCTCGGCCCCAAGCCGGCCGATGTCCGTGACAAGCCGGTCATAGAGAAAACTGGCCCGAATCAGTCGGGTCCTCCAAGATAGCACCTCGGCTGCAGAAGAAAAAAATTCAGCGACAAATTACTATATTAAGATTCGACCCAACTGCCACGCAGTTGGCCCGAATCTCGAGGGCTACACCCAGTGGGTGCGCTAGCGCGCCCCCACTAAAAAAGAGCGTGAAGAAGAAATACCTGTCGCGGTGCGGAGCTCCTCCTCCTTGGCAGCGAGCCCCTCCTTGAGACGCCGATGCGTCTCAAGGAGCCGGTTGAAGACATTGACCCGGTAGGAGTCAAGTTGCTACAAGAAGAAACAATCAGCACAAGCCGACAAGATAAGATCCGGCCCAACTGCCACGCAGTTGGCCCGGATCTTGGGGGCTACACCCACGGGTGCACTGACGCGCCCACACGGAGAGGAAAACAATGGAAAAAGAAAAAACAGAGTGCGGACGGAAACTTACGAAGACGGCGCGCTCCAGATCCTGCGTCGCCTCAACCTCGGCCTGGGCAAAGGCCTGAATCCAGTCTGTCCACCCTCGCAGGCGACAAGTTACAGCAGCCATTGTCGTCTCCTCCTGGGTCAGAGGTCCAAAAGGGACCTCGCTGGTCCCACTCCACGACCCCCGCGGCTCGGCGGCCCGGTGTCCTCCGGCCCTGATCGCCAGGGCATGCCCTCCGCTAGCCGCCCCTGAAGCCGGCGCCTTCTCCAGCGCCCTCCCCGGCACCGATGCCGGCTCGGTGGGCGGAGCGGTTTGAGGCTCCACGACCGGCGGTGCCTCGTCCGCCGATGCTCGGGGTCCCCCCTCCGACGCCGCCCGCACCGCTTCCTCCAAGACGGCGTCGCTGCCACCTCCATCAGCCCCGTCCCACTCGACCACGTCGGTCCGCGGTGGGGTGCCGTCCTCGACGACCACGACCTCTCGGTCGAGGTCCATCGCGTCCGCACGGCCGTCTTGGCTGTGCTCCCTTGCCGACGCCGGCACGAAGACTGTCGCCGCTGCCACCGTTCCCGCCGGCATCTCCGGCTTGCCCCCACGCCGTCGCCGCTCTGACCCAGGCCTGGGTCGACGCTGCCGCCAGCTCCACTTCGACCCGGTTCCGATCCCGACAGGACAGGCCCTCGGCGTCGGCCGAATCCAGGCCGAGGTACGGATCCTCCGGCGCCTCGTCCCCGTCCTCGTCTCGATTGGCGGCGCCGGATAGGCTCCTCCGGAACATGGCGCCCTCGACGGACCCAGCCTCCACCGCTGCCAGCGCCAGCGAAATCGGCGACCTGAAGCACAAGACAAAAATTGTTATGCCGGGTCGAGCAGGGCCGCTCGGCAACTCGGCTCGGGCACAAGAAGTCACTTACCCCGGCACCACCGGAACTTCAGGCCTCGCCGCCCTTTCCTGCGGAGCGCCGCGCCTTCTCTTGACAGGCGGCTTCGCGCCTCCGGCTGGGGCCCGCGGCGGGACTATATCCTTCCTGTGCGGGTACCGCACCGTCCCCGCCCCCGGAGACGACCCGGCTCCAGCCGCGCTGCCACCTGCTCCACCCGGCGTCGCTGCGTCAACAGCTTGAGTTAACGCTTCCGAAGCCGTCCCGCGACCGGCAACTCAAGGAGTATAAACAAGGCTCACCTGCTCGGCGCCCTGCACCCGCATCGGCGGCCGCCTCCGCTCCGTCTTGGGCCTCGGGCTCCTCCGAGGCGTCCCACACCACCTGCGCCCGGGCCCTATCATAATGGTGCCGGATGGCATTCCGAAGCACCTCCCATGTCGCTTCAGGACGAACAAGAAGATAAGAAGCAGCGAAGTACGGAGACCAGGGACTCACCAACGGTGTCGGGTTCGCGTAGCTCTACGGGGCCTCCCCGAACGCCCAGTCGACCCCCAAGTTGGCCATGGAGATATCATTAACCCGGCGCGTGATCTGGTCCGCCGCCTACCGCGTATTCGCCATGCGGTAGGGATCTTGGAGGTCGGCCATCTAGCAAATGAGGTGGCTACGCCGCTGCAGCAGCAGCACCCGCCGGACGATGAAGGCGGTGATGAGGTCGGTGCCAGTGATCCCCTCCTGCTCCTTCATCACCGACACCCGCTCGCACAGGTTGAGCACCTCTTGCGACGGGTGCTTGGGGTAATACCCCCAGTTTAGCTTCCCCCATGGCGTCGAGTTGATGAATGACGGAAGGTTGATGCAGTCGTCGCCGATGCTGCGGACGTAGAAGAAGGAATTCTGCCATTTCTTGGCGGAATCCTCCAACGGCATCTTCGGGCAGTCGGCGCCCAACCACTTGCTGATGACGGCTGCCCCACACTCGGACATCTCCTTGGCATTCGGCCCCTGCTGCTTCAGAGAGAAGAAGTGCACCCAGAGGTCGATCGAAGGCTCGACCCCCAGGTACCCCTTGCAGAGGGTAACGAAGCCGGACAACTGCACGATCGCACCGGCGCCAAGGTGATGAGGCTGGAGCCCGAAGAACTCCAGAAACTCACGGAAGAAGCTGCTCGCGGGCAGCCCGAACCTGCGCTTGAAGTGCGGCAGGAAGACCACCCGCTCCGAGCCTCTCGGCCACGGCTCCCGCTCGCCATGCGGGAGGCAAGCCTCGACCTCCTCCGCTCTCGGTAGGTGCCTGGTGTCGCGGAGGTAGGCGATGTCGTCGAGGGTGACGGTCGAGCCCATCCACGTCCCCGACGGCAGCACCATTGTCCCACACGCGAAGAGGAAGAAGAAAGGGGAAAGGAAGATGGCAGGAAAGCTCTGCTCAGAACGGCAGGCGTCTTAGCTCGTGATGACCGTCGTAAGTAGAGGGAGGACAAAGAGGCAGGGGTGCGCGAGCGTGAGTGATCTCTGTCGCCCCCCCTTGCCCCAATTTATAGGCCACGATTCAAAACGTGGGGAAGTGGGATCGTCTGCACTCGCCCCTCACACTTCCCCGCAATGAGTGTGCACGTACGCATGCAATAACTGCCTGGAGAATAGCAACCGACCTGCGGACGCCGCAATAAATCCGCGCGTGTGGGCCGAGGGTGTGCAGTGGCGGGCCCCAGAGCGTCGCCCCGTCCTATCGCGCGCATGGCCTGTCAGGCCCCTTTGGCTCCCGGGAGCCATGTGGCGGCCGCGCAAAGCCCAAGAGAATGCCCAAGATTCGTCGAGCTCCTCGGTTTCTCTCCGCGACCGAGACGCCGCGATCCGGCTTCTGGAAGCCGGCACATAGTGGGTGTTGCTAGACCCGGTGGTCACCAAGTTTGCCTCTGCACAAGGGGGAAACTGCGAAGGCCCAGCACCTGAAGACGACAGACCTTCACAGCTTCGGGGACTACTATCGGGGGGATGAACCCCAGGCTGGCAACGGAACCCGGATCCTTTTCAAAAACAACAGGTCCGACATCGCCCCTCAATCCGGCCCGACCTTGGCCGAGTTGCTCGACTCGGCCAGGTCGCTCGATCCGGTCATGTCCTGACGATTGACAAGACGGTACACAGTTCCCCTAGGCACATGGGGCCCGCGCCCGGAGAACCCAGCAAGCCCATTGTACCCGGCAGGTCCTAGCATCGGGTTCGTGGACACTGACTGTTGGGAAATGTAGTAATTTCAAAATTTTCCTACGCACACGCAAGATCATGGTGATGCATAGCAACGAGAGGGGAGAGTGTTGTCTACGTACCCCCGTAGACCGGAAGCGGAAGCGTTATGACAACCCGGTTGATGTAGTCGTACGTCTTCATGGCCCGACTGATCAAGCACCGAAACTACGGCACCTCTGAGTTCTAGCACATGTTCAGCTCGATGACGATCCCCAGACTCTGATCCAGCAAAGTGTCGGGGAAGAGTTCCATTAGCACGACGGCGTGGTGACGATCTTGATGTTCTACTGTCGCAAAGCTTTTCCTAAGCACTACTGCAATATTATCGAGGACTATGGTGGAAGGGGGCACCACACACGGCTAAGAAAACGATCACGAGGATCAACTTGTGTGTCTAGAGGTGCCCCCCTGCCCCCGTATATAAAGGAGCAAGGGGGGTGCGGCCGGCCCTAGGAGGAGGCGCGCAGGAGTAGTCCTACTCCTACCGGGAGTAGGACTCCCCCCTTTCCCTAGTTGGATTAGGACTTGGGGGGAAGGAGGAGAGGGAAGAAAGGAAAGGGGGGGGGGCCGCCCCCCTCCTTGTCCAATTCGGACTTGGGGGGGGGGAGGGGCGCGCGGCAGCCCCTAGGCCTCCTCTCCTCTTCCTCCACTAGGCCCATTAAGGCCCATTAGGTTACTGGGGGTTCCGGTAGCCTCCCGATACTCCGGTAAAATGCCGATTTCACCCGGAACACTTCTGATGTCCAAACATAGGCTTCCAATATATCAATCTTTATGTCTCGACCATTTTGAGACTCCTTGTCATGTCCCCGATCTCATCCGGGACTCCGAACTCCTTCGGTACATCAAAACTCATAAACTCATAATATAACTGTCATCGAAACCTTAAGCGTGCGGACAATAACCAATAGCGGAACCTGGATGCTCATATTGGCTCCTACATAATCTACGAAGATCTTTATCGGTCAGACCGCATAACAACATACATTGTTCCCTTTGTCATCGGTATGTTACTTGCCCGAGATTCGTTCGTCGGTATCTTAATACCTAGTTCAATCTCGTTACCGGCAATTCTCTTTACTCGTTCCATAATACATCATCTCACAACTAACTCATTAGTTGTAATGCTTGCTAGGCTTATGTGATGTGCATTACCGAGAGGGCCCAGAGATACCTCTCCGACAATCGGAGTGACAAATCCTAATCTCGAAATACGCCAACCCAACATGTACCTTTGGAGACACCTGTAGAGCTCCTTTATAATCACCCTGTTATGTTGTGACGTTTGGTAGCACACAAAGTGTTCCTCCGGCAAACGGGAGTTGCATAATCTCATAGTCATAGGAACATGTATAAGTCATGAAGAAAGCAATAGCAACATACTAAACGATTGGGTGCTAAGCTAATGGAATGGGTCATGTCAATCACATCATTCTCCTAATGATGTGATCCCGTTAATCAAATGACAACACATGTCTATGGTTAGGAAACATAACCATCTTTGATTAACGAGCTAGTCAAGTAGAGGCATACTAGTGACGTTTACTTTGTCTATGTATTCACACAAGTATTATGTTTCCAGATAATACAATTCTAGCATGAATAATAAACATTTATCATGATATAAGGAAATAAATAATAACTTTATTATTGCCTCTAGGGCATATTTCCTTCAGTCTCCCACTTGCACTAGAGTCAATAATCTAGATTTACATAGTAATGATTCTAACACCCATGGAGCTTTGGTGCTGATCATGTTTTGCTCGTGGAAGAGGCTTAGTCAACGGGTCTGCTACATTCAGATCCGTATGTATCTTGCAAATCTCTATGTCTCCCACATGGACTAGATCCCGGATGGAATTGAAGCGTCTCTTGATGTGCTTGGTTCTCTTGTGAAATCCGGATTCCTTTGCCAAGGCAATTGCACCAGTATTGTCACAAAAGATTTTCATTGGACCCGAGGCGCTAGGTATGACAACTAGATCGGATATGAACTCCTTCATCCAGACTCCTTTGTTTGCTGCTTCCGAAGCAGCTATGTACTCCGCTTCACATGTAGATCCCGCCACAACACTTTGTTTAGAACTGCACCAACTGACAGCTCCACCGTTTAATGTAAATACGTATCCGGTTTGCGATTTAGAATCGTGTGGATTAGTGTCAAAGCTTGCATCAACGTAACCATTTACGATGAGCTCTTTGTCACCTCCATATACGAGAACCATATACTTAGTCCTTTTCAGGTATTTCAGGATGTTCTTGACCGCTGCCCAGCGATCCACTCCTAGATTACTTTGGTACCTCCCTGCTAGACTTATAGCAAGACATACATCAGGTCTGGTACACAGCATTGCATACATGATAGAGCCTATGGCTGAAGCATAGGGAACATCTTTCATTTTCTCTCTATCCTCTGCAGTGGTCGGGCATTGAGTCTTACTCAATTTCACACCTTGTAACACAGGGAAGAATCCTTTCTTTGCTTGATCCATTTTGAACTTGTTCAAAATTTTGTCAAGGTATGTGCTTTGTGAAAGTCCAATTCAGCGTCTTGATCTATCTCTATAGATCTTAATGCCCAATATGTAAGCAGCTTCACCAAGGTCTTTCATTGAAAAATTCTTATTCAAGTATCCCTTTATGCTATCCAGAAATTCTATATCATTTCCGATTAGTAATACGTCATCTACATATAATATCAGAAATGCTACAGAGCTCCCACTCACCTTTTTGTAAATACAGGCTTCTCCAAAAGTCTGTACAAAACCAAATGCTTTGATCACACTATCAAAATGTTTATTCCAACTCCGAGAGGCTTGCACCAGTCCATAAATGGATCGCTGGAGCTCTCACACTTTGTTAGATCCCTTTGGATTGACAAAACCTTCCGGCTGCATCATATATAGCTCTTCTTCCAGAAATCCATTCAGGAATGCAGTTTTACATCCATCTGCCAAATTTCATAATTATAAAATGCGGCAATTGCTAACATGATTCGGACAGACTTAAGCATCGCTATGGGTGAGAAGGTCTCATCGTAGTCAATCCCTTGAACTTGTCGAAAACCTTTTGCGACAAGTCAAGCTTTGTAGACAGTAACATTACCATCAGCGTCAGTCTTCCTCTTGAAGATCCATTTATTCTCAATTGCTTGCCGATCTTTGGGCAAGTCAACCAAAGTCCACACTTTGTTCTCATACATGGATCCCATCTCAGATTTCATGGCCTCAAGCCATTTTGCGGAATCTGGGCTCACCATCGCTTCTTCATAGTTCGTAGGTTCATCATGATCTAGTAGCATGACTTCCAGAACAGGATTACCATACCACTCTGGTGCGGATCTTACTCTGGTTGATCTACGAGGTTCAGTAGTATCTTGTTCTAAAGTTTCATGATCATCATCATTAGCTTCCTCACTAATTGGTGTAGGTGTCACACAAACCGGTTTCTGTGATGTACTACTTTCCAATAAGGGAGCAGGTATAGTTACCTCATCAAGTTCTACTTTCCTCCCACTCACTTCTTTCGAGATAAAATCCTTCTCTAGAAAGTTTCCGAATTTAGCAACAAAAGTCTTGCCTTCGGATCTGTGATAGAAAGTGTATCCAATAGTTTCCTTTGGATACCCTATGAAAACACATTTCTCCGATTTGGGTTCAAGCTTATGAGGTTGAAGCTTTTTCACATAAGCATCGCATCCCCAAACTTTCAGAAACGACAACTTTGGTTTCTTTCCAAACCACAATTCATAAGGCGTCGTCTCAACGGATTTTGATGGTGCCCTATTTAACGTGAATGCGGCCATCTCTATAGCATAACCCCAAAATGATAGCGGTAAATCAGTAAGAGACATCATAGATCGCACCATATATAGTAAAGTACGATTACGACGTTCGGACACACCATTACATTATGGTGTTCCGGGTGGCGTGAGTTGCGAAACTATTCCACATTGTTTCAAATGTACACCAAACTCGTAACTCAAATATTATCCTCCACGATTAGATCGTAGGAATTTTATTTTCTTGTTACAATGATTTTCAACTTCACTCTGAAATTCTTTGAACTTTTCAAATGTTTCAGACTTATGTTTCATTAAGAAGATATACCCATATCTGCTTAAGTCATCTGTGAAGGTGAGAAAATAACGATATCCGCCACGAGCCTCAACATTCATCGGACCACATACATCTGTATGTATGATTTCTAACAAATCTGTTGCTCTCTCCATAGTACCGGAGAACGGTGTTTTGGTCATCTTGCCCATAAGGCACGGTTCCCAAGTACCAAGTGATTCATAATCAAGTGGTTCTAAAAGTCCATCAGTATGGAGTTTCTTCATGCGCTTTACACCGATATGACCTAAACGGCAGTGCCACAAATAAGTTGCACTATCATTATCAACTCTGCATCTTTTGGCTTCAACATTATGAATATGTGTGTCACTACTATCGAGATTTAATAAGAATAGACCACTCTTCAAGGGTGCATGACCATAAAAGATATTACTCATATAAATAGAACAACCATTATTCTCAGATTTAAATGAATAACCGTCTCGCATCAAACAAGATCCAAATATAATGTTCATGCTCAACGCTGGCACCAAATAACAATTATTTAGGTCTAATACTAATCCCGAAGGTAGATGTAGAGGTAGCGTGCCGACTGCGATTACATCGACTTTGGAACCATTTCCCACGCGCATCGTCACCTCGTCCTTAGCCAATCTTCGCTTAATCCCTAGTCCCTGTTTCGAGTTGCAAATAATAGCAACAGAACCAGTATCAAATGCCCAGGTGCTACTGTAAGCATTAGTAAGGTACACATCAATAACATGTATATCATATATACCTTTGTTCACCTTGCCATCCTTCTTATCCGCCAAATACTTGGGGCAGTTCCGCTTCCAGCGACCAGTCTACTTGCAGTAGAAGCACTCAGTTTCAGGCTTAGGTCCAGATTCGGGTTTCTTCTCCTTAGCAGCAACTTGCTTGCTGTTCTTTTTGAAGTTCCCCTTCTTCTTCCCTTTGCCCTTTTTCTTGAAACTAGTGGTCTTGTTGACCATCAACACTTGATGCTCCTTCTTGATTTCTACCTCGGCAGCTTTCAGCATTGCGAAGAGCTCGGGAATTGTCTTATTCATCCCTTGCATATTATAGTTCATCACGAAGCTCTTGTAGCTAGGTGGAAGTGATTGGAGAATTCTGTCAATGACGCAATCATCTGGAAGATTAACTCCCAATTGAATCAAATGATTATTATACCCAGACATTTTGAGTATATGCTCACTGACAGAACTATTCTCCTCCATCTTGCAGCTATAGAACTTATTCGAGACTTCATATCTCTCAATCCGGGCATTTGCTTGAAATATTAACTTCAACTCCTGGAACATCTCATATGCTCCATGATGTTCAAAACGTCGTTGAAGTCCCGATTCTAACCCGTAAAGCATGGCACACTGAACTATCTAGTAGTCATCAGCTTTGCTCTGCCAGACGTTCATAACATCTGGTGTTGCTCCAGCAGCAGGCCTGGCACCCAGCGGTGCTTCCAGGACGTAATTCTTCTATGCAACAATGAGGATAATCCTCAAGTTACGGACCCAGTCCGTGTAATTGCTACCATCATCTTTCAACTTTGCTTTCTCAAGGAACGCATTAAAATTCAATGGAACAACAGCACGGGCCATCTATCTACAATCAAACATAAACAAAGAAGATACTATCAGGTACTAAGTTCATGATAAATTTAGGTTCAATTAATCATATTACTAAAGAACTCCCACTTAGATAGACATCCCTCTAATCCTCTAAGTGATCACGTGATCCAAATCAACTAAACCATGTCCGATCATCACGTGAGATGGAGTAGTTTCATTGGTGAACATCACTATGTTGATCATATCTACTATATGATTCACGCTCGACCTTTCGGTCTCCGTGTTCCGAGGCCATATCTATATATGCTTGGCTCGTCAAGTATAACCTGAGTATTCTGCGTGTGCAACTGTTTTGCACCCGTTGTATTTGAACGTAGAGCCTATCACACCCGATCATCATGTGGTGTCTCAGCACGAAGAACTTTCGCAACGGTGCATACTCAGGGAGAACACTTCTTGATAATTAGTGAGAGATCATCTTAAAATGCTACCGTCAATCAAAGCAAGATAAGATGCATAAAAGATAAACATCACATGCAATCAATATAAGTGATATGATATGGCCATCATCATCTTGTGCTTGTGATCTCCATCTTTGAAGCACCGTCATGATCACCATCGTAACCAGCGCGACACCTTGATCACCATCGTAGCATTGTTGTCGTCTCGCCAATCTTATGCTTCCACGACTATCGCTACCGCTTAGTGATAAAGTAAAGCATTACAGCGCAATTGCATTGCATACAATAAAGCGACAACCATATGGCTCCTGCCAGTTGTCGATAACTCGGTTACAAAACATGATCATCTCATACAATAAAATTTAGCATCATGTCTTGACCATATCACATCACAACATGCCCTGCAAAAACAAGTTAGACGTCCTCTACTTTGTTGTTGCAAGTTTTACGTGGCTGCTACGGGCTTAAGCAAGAACCAATCTTACCTACGCATCAAAACCACAACGATAGTTTGTCAAGTTGGTGCTATTTTAACCTTCGCAAGGACCGGGCGTAGACACACTTGGTTCAACTAAAGTTGGAGAAACTAACACCCGCCAGCCACCTGTGTGCAAAGCACGTCGGTAGAACCAGTCTCGCGTAAGCGTACGCGTAATGTCGGTCCGGGCCGCTTCATCCAACAATACCGCCGAACCAAAGTATGACATGTTGGTAAGCAGTACGACTTATATCGCCCACAACTCACTTGTGTTCTACTCGTGCATATAACATCAACACATAAAACCTAGGCTCGGATGCCACTGTTGGGGAACGTAGTAATTTCAAAATTTTCCTACGCACACGCACGATCATGGTGATGCATAGCAACAAGAGGGGAGAGTGTTGTCTACGTACCCTCGTAGACCGGAAGTGGAAACGTTATGACGACGCGGTCGATGTAGTCATACGTCTTCACGACCCGACTGATCAAGCACCGAAACTACGGCACCTTCGAGTTCTAGCACACGTTCAGCTCGATGACGATCCCCGGACTCCGATCCAGCAAAGTGTCGGGGAAGAGTTCTGTCAGCACGACGGTGTGGTGACGATCTTGAAGTTCTACTGTCGCAGAGCTTCGCCTAAGCACTACTACAATATTATCGAGGACTATGGTGGAAGGGGCCACCGCACACGGCTAAGAAAACGATCACGAGCATCAACTTGTGTGTCTAGAGGTGCCCCCCTGCCCCTGTATATAAAGGAGCAAGGAGGGGTGCGGCCGGCCCTAGGAGGAGGCGCGCAGGAGGAGTCCTACTCCTACCGGGTGTAGGACTCCCCCCCTTTCCCTAGTTGGATTTGGACTTGGGGGGGAAGGAGGAGAGGGAAGAAAGGAAAGGGGGGGAGGCGCCCCCCCCCTCCTTGTCCAATTCGGACTTGGGGGGAGGGGCGCGCGGCAGCCCCTAGGCCTCCTCTCCTCTTCCTCCACTAGGCCCATTAAGGCCCGTTAGGTTACCGGGGTGTTCTGGTAGCCTCCCGGTACTCCGGCAAAATGCCGATTTCACCCGGAACACTTCCGATGTCCAAACATAGGCTTCCAATATATCAATCTTTATGGCTCAACCATTTTGAGACTCCTCGTCATGTCCCCAATCTCATCCAGGACTCCGAACTCCTTCGGTACATAAAAACTCATAAACTCATAATATAACTGTCATCGAAATCTTAAGCGTGCGGACCCTATGGGTTCGAGAACAATGTAGACATGACCGAGACACGTCTTCGGTCAATAACCAATAGCGGATCCTGGATGCTCATATTGGCTCCTACATATTCTACGAAGATCTTTATCGGTCAGACCGCATAACAACATACGTTGTTCCCTTTGTCATCGGTATGTTACTTGCCCGAGATTCGATCGTCGGTATCTTAATACCTAGTTCAATCTCGTTACCGGCAAGTCTCTTTACTCATTCCGTAATACATCATCTCACAACTAACTCATTAGTTGTAATGCTTGCAAGGCCTATGTGATGTGCATTACCGAGAGGGCCCAAAGATACCTCTCCGACAATCGAAGTGACAAATCCTAATCTCGAAATACGCCAACCCAACATGTACCTTTGGAGACACCTGTAGAGCTCCTTTATAATCACCCAGTTATGTTGTGACGTTTGGTAGCACACAAAGTGTTCCTCCGGCAAACGGGAGTTGCATAATCTCATAGTCATAGGAACATGTATAAGTCATGAAGAAAGCAATAGCAACATACTAAACAATCGGGTGCTAAGCTAATGGAATGGGTCATGTCAATCACATCATTCTCCTAATGATGTGATCCCGTTAATCAAATGACAGCACATGTCTATGGTTAGGAAACATAACCATCTTTGATTAACGAGCTAGTCAAGTAGAGGCATACTGGTGATGTTTAGTTTGTCTATGTATTCACACAAGTATTATGTTTCCAGATAATACAATTCTAGCATGAATAATAAACATTTATCATGATATAAGGAAATAAATAATAACTTTATTATTGCCTCTAGGGCATATTTCCTTCACTGACAACCCGTCCCTACAGCATTGTAATATTACCCTTGTACCCCTAGGGGGGTTGACCTATAAAACCCCCCAGGAGCCCCCTCGCATACGGGCAGAACCCACTTCATTCACACAATTGATCACACACAAAGCTACACCCGAGGAGAGGGAGCAGCCTAAGCCTTGGCCAGACCTCCTTCTCCCTCCATACAACTCTAGTAGCAACTTTGTACTATTACATATAAACCACACTCGGCAGGACTAGGGGTGTTATCTCTCCGGAGAGCCCCGGACCTGGGTATGTCTTGCATCCCGTGCTCGCTCATGCCAGCCTCGCCTCTGGTGCCCATCAGTTTCCTCGAACCTCCTCCTCTCTTTAGCCATCCCATGGCATCTGCTGTGCGCCCACCATGACAGATGATTTGAGCATATATGGGTATATCTACTTAATTAAACACAAGTCTGAAACATTTGAAAAGTTCAAAGAATTTCAGAGTGAAGTGGAAAATCATTGTAACAAGAAAATAATGTTTCTACTATCTGATCGCGGAGGCGAATATTTGAGTTATGAGTTTGGTCTTCATTTGAAACAATGTGGAATAGTTTCACAACTCATGCCACCTAGAACGCCACAACATAATGGTGTGTCCGAACGTTGTAATCGTACATTATTGGATATGGTGTGATCTATGATGTCTCTTACCGAGTTACCAGTATTGTTTTGGGGTTATGCATTAGAGATAGTTGCATTCATGTTAAATAGGGCACCATCTAAATCCATTGAGATGACACTGTATGAACTATGGTTTGGCAAAAAACCAAAGCTGTCATTTCTTAAAGTACGAGGTTGCTATGCTTATGTGGAAAAGTTTCAAACTGATAAGCTCGAACCCAAATCGGAGTAGTGCGTCTTCATAGGATACCCACAAGAAACTATTGGCTACGCCTTCTATCACAGATCCGAAGGCAAGATATTTTGTTGCTAAGAATGGATCCTTTCTAGAGAAGGAGTTTCTCTCGAAAGAAGTGAGTGGGAGGAAAGTAGAACTTGATGAGGTAATTGTACCTTCTCCTGAATTGGAAAGTAGTTCATCACAGAAATCAGTTCTAGTGATTCCTACACCAATTAGTGAGGAAGCTAATGATGATGATCATGAAACTTCAGATCAAGTTACTACCGAACCTCGTAGGTCAACCAGAGTACGGTCCGCACCAGAGTGGTATGGTAATCCTTTTCTGGAAGTCATGTTACTAGACCATGACGAACCTAGGAACTATGAGGAAGCGATGATGAGCCCAGATTCCACAAAATGGTCTGAGGCCATGAAATCTGAGATGGGATCCATGTATGAGAACAAAGTATGGACTTTGATTGAATTTCCCGATGATTGGTGAGTCATTGAGAATAAATGGATCTTCAAGAGGAAGACGGACACTAATAGTAATGTTACTATCTACAAAGCTCGAATTGTCACAAAAATGTTTTCGACAAGTTCAAGGTGTTAACTATGATGAGATTTTCTCACTTGTATTGATGCTTAAAAGACTGTCCAAATCATGTTAGCAGTTGCCGCATTTTCTTAAATATGGCAAATGGATGTCAAAACTGCATTCCTTAATGGATTTCTTAAAGAAGAGTCGTATATGATGCAACCAGAAGGTTTTGTCGATCCTTAAGGTGCTAACAAAGTGAGCAAGCTCCAGCGATCCATCTATGGACTGGTGCAAGCATCTCGGAATTGGAATATATGCTTTGATAAAGTGATCAAAGCATATGGTTTTATACAGACTTGCGGTGAAGCATGTATTTACATGAAAGTGAGTGGGAGCACTACACATTTCTGATAAATAAATGTGAATGACATATTGTTGATCGGAAGTAATGAAGAGATCGATCAAGAAGCTTGATAAGATTTTTCAATGAGTACATACCTTGACAAGTTTTTGAAGTAGTTCAAAATGGAATACTCAAAGAAGGAGTTCTTGCCTGTGTTGCTAGGTGTGAAGTTGAGTAAAGACTCAAAACCCGGCCACGGCAGAAAATAGAAAGAGAATGAAAAGTCATTCCATATGCCTCAGTCATAGGTTCTATAAAGTATGCTATGCTGTGTACCAGACCTATTGTGTACCTCACCATAAGTTTGGCAAGAGGGTACAATAGTGATCTAGGAGTGGATCTCTGGGCAGCAGTCAAAAATATCCTTAGTGGAATAAGGAAATGTTTCTCGGTTATGGAGATGACAAAGAGTTCGTTGTAAAGAGTTACGTCGATGCAAGCTTTGACACCGACCTGGATGACTCTAAGTCTCGGTCTAGATACATATTGAAAGTGGGAGCAATTAGCTAGAGTAGCTCCGTGCAAAGCATTGTAGACATAGGAAATTTACAAAATACATACGGATCTGAATGTGGCAGACCCGTTGACTAAATTTCTCTCACGAGCAAAACATGATCACTCTTTGGGTGTTAATTACATAGCGATGTGAACTAGATTATTGACTCTAGTAAACCCTTTGGGTGTTAGTCACATGGAGATGTGAACTAATCACATAAAGATGTGAACTATTGGTGTTAAATCACACGACGCTGTGAACTAGATTATTAACTCTAGTGCAAGTGGGAGACTGAAGGAAATATGCCCTAGAGGCAATCATAAAGTTGTTATTTACATTTCCTTATATCATGATAAATGTTTATTATTCATGCTAGAATTGAATTAACCGGAAACTTAGTACATGTGTGAATACATAGACAAACATAGTGTCACTAGTTTGTCTCTACTTGACTAGCTCCTTGAATCAATGATGGTTATGTTTCCTAACCATAGACATGATTTGTCATTTGATTAACGGGGTCACATCATTAGAGAATGATGTGATTGACTTGACCCATCCGTTAGCTTAGCACGATGATCGTTTAGTTTGTTGCTATTGCTTTCTCCATAACTGATACATGTTCCTATGACTATGAGATCATGCAACTCCCGAATACTGGAGGAACACTTTGTGTGCTACCAAACATCACAACGTAACTGGGTGATTATAAAGGTGCTCTACAGGTGTCTCCGATGGTGTTTCTTGAGTTGGGATAGATCGAGATTAGGATTTTTCACTCCATTGTTGGAGAGGTATCTCTGGGCCCTCTCGGTAATGCACATCACAATAAGCCTTGCAAGCAATGCGACTAATGAGGTAGTTGCGGGATGATGCATTACGAAACGAGTAAAGAGACTTGCTGGTAACGAGATTGAACTAGGTATTGAGATACCGACGATCGAATCTCGGGCAAGTAACATACCGATGACAAAGGGAACAACGTATACCGTTATGCGATTTGACCGATAAAGATCTTCGTAGAATATGTAGGAGCCAATATGAGCATCCAGGTTCTGCTATTGGTTATTGATCGGAGACATGTCTCGGTCATGTCTACATAGTTCTCGAACCCGTAGGGTCTGCACGCTTAACGTTCGGGGTTTATGAGTTTTGATGTACCGAAGGTAGTTCGGAGTACCAAATTTATCACGGACATGACGAGGAGTCTTGGAATGATCGAGACGTAAAGATCGATATATTGGAAGCCTATATTTGGACATCGGAATGGTTCCGAGTGGTTCAGGAATTTTTCCGGAGTATCCGGAGGTTACCGGAACCCCCCCCCCCCCTCCCAAGGGAATATATGGGCCTTATTGAGCCTTAGTGGAAATGAGGAGAGGGAAGGGAAAAGAGGGAGGCGCGCCCCCCAAGCCCAATCCGAATTGGGAGGGGGGTCGACCCCCCTTTCCTTCCTCTCCTACTCCTACTTGGAAGGGGGGAATCCTACTCCCGGAGGGAGTAGGACTCCCCTAGGGCACGCCATAGAGAGGGCCGACCCTCCCCCTCCTCCACTCCTTTATATACGGGGGATGGGGGCACCCCATAGACACACAAGTTGATAATTGATCTCTTAGCCGTGTGTGGTGCCCCCTCCACCATAATCCATCTCGGTCATATCGTAGCGGTGCTTAGCGAAGCCCCGTTCCGGTAGCAACATCATCATGCCGTCGTGCTGACGAAGCTCTCCCTCGACACTCTGATGGATCGTGAGTTCGTGGGATGTCACCAAGCCGAACGTGTGCAGATCGCGGAGGTGTCGTACTTTTGGTACTAGGATCGGTCGATCGTGAAGACGTACGACTACATCAACTGCATTGTCATAACGCTTCCGCTTACAGTCTACGAGGGTACATGGATAACACTCTCCCATCTCGTTGCTATGCATCACCATGATCTTGCGTGTGCGTAGGATTTTTTTTGAAATTACTGTGTTCCCCAACACAAGCGTGATGGTTTCGGTAGGGAACGTGCCACCTTTAGGAACGAAACACTATCCGTTGCCTATTATTGCTTTCAAAATATTTTGAGTGTCAACATAGAACAACATGAGTGTTGTGTTCAATTTTGAAATTTTTCAGGGTTCATTTGGACATTTCTATACATTAACTGGGTTTTCCAGGCATTTTATGTGCATAATTCAAATTTGAACTACATGCACATTCTCAAGTGCATATAAACTAGTTGAAAAATCAAATATGTGTCCTTGGTTGCATGCGTAGGTCCCATGTAAGAAATGGGAATGAATTTCAAACACCCTGCCACTGTCACTCGGCTACAAACATTGAGATACCTAGCTTTTAAATTCTAGTAAATCCAAAAGTCATCTAAAATTTATGAAACTTGGCATGCTATCATGGAGCAGCATCAACATGTCGTGGTAAAAATTTTGTCCCATCTGGGGCAGGTTTGGGTATATGCTTCTCACAAACAAGAGATTCTCACAACAAGCGTGATGGTTTCGGTAGGGAACATGCCACCTTTGGGGACGAAACATATCCGTTGCCTCTTATTGCTTTCAAAAAATTCGAGTGCCAACATAGAACAACAGGAGTGTTGTGTTCAATTTTGGAATTTTTCAGGGTTCGTTTGGACATTTTTATACAATAACTGGGTTTTCCAGGCATTTCATGTAAATAATTCAAAATTGAACTACATGCACATTCTCCAGTGCATATAAACTGGTTCCAAAATCAAATATGTGTCCTTGGTTGCATGCTTAGGTCCCATGCAAGAAATGTGAATGAATTTCAAACACCCTGCCACCATCACTCGGCCGCAATATTGAGATACTTGGCTTTTAAATTCTAGTAAATCCAAAAGTCGTCTGAAATTCATGAAACTTGGCATGCTATCATGTAGCAGCATCAACATGTCGTGGTAAAAAATTTGTCCCATTTGGGGCAGGTTTGGGTATAAGCTTCTCACAAACCTTAGCTTCTCAACAACAAGCGTGATGGTTTCGGTAGGGAACGTGCCACCTTTGGGGACGAAACGATATTTGTTGCCTCTTATTGCTTTCAAATTTTTTCTAGTGTCAACATAGAACAGCAGGAGTGTTGTGTTCAATTTTGGAATTTTTCAGGGTTCGTTTGGACATTTTTATACATTAGCTGTGATTACCAGGCATTTTATGTGCATAATTCAAATTTGAACTACATGCACATTCTTGAGTGCATATAAACTGGTTGAAAAATCAAATATGTCTCCTTGTTGCATTCTTAGGTCCCATGCAAGAAATGGGAATGAATTTCAAACACCCTACCACCGTCACTCAGCTGCAAACATTGAGATACCCGGCTTTTAAATTCTAGTAAATCCAAAAGTCATGTGAAATTCATGAAACTTGGCATCCTATCATGGAGTAGCATCAACATGCCGTGGTAAATAATTTATCCTATTTGGGCTAGGTTTGGGTATAAGCTTCTCATAAACCATAGCTTCTCACAACATGCGTGATGGTTTCGGTAGGGAACGTGCCACCTTTGGGGACGAAACAATGTCCGTTGCCTCTTATTGCTTACAAAAATTTTCTAGTATCAACATAAAACAATAGGAGTGTTGTGTTCAATTTTGGAAATTTTTGAGGTTCGTTTGGACATTTTTATACATTAACTGGGTTTTCCAGGCATTTTATGTGCATAATTCAAATTTGAACTACATGCACATTCTCCAGTGCATATAAACTAGATGAAAAATAAAATATGTGTCCTTGGTTGCATGCTTAGGTCCCATGCAAGCAAAGGAAATGAATTTCAAACACCCTGCCACGGTCACTCGGCCGCAAACATTGAGATACATGGCTTTTAAATTCTACTAAATCCAAAATTCGTCTGAAATTCATGAAACTTGGCATGCTATCATGGAGCAGCATCAACATGCCATGGTAAATTTTTTGTCCCAATTGGGGGAGGTTTGGGTATAATCTTCTCACAAACCTTATGTCGGAGTAAATAACCATGGGTAGCCTAGCCGGCTGCCCCTGGCCCTTCTGAAAAAATTACGAGCCGATTCGGCCCTCAAGAATCCAAGACACAGGGCCGCCTTCCCCTTGCCGGCTGTCTCCAGGACGGCTATCGGAAGGAGGCCCGACTTCAGCCCTCATGAAGAGAAGCCACGGGAGGGCCGGCTCCGAGAAGCCGGCCGCGAGAAGGCCGACTCCAAGAAGCCGGTTCCCATAAAGCGGTCAAGATCGTACCCTCAAAGTCTGCATCCACATAACGGCGATGTGACGGGGCGTGGCTACAGTGAAGCCTGCCACCCCCGAATCCCGGAGCACGCCTGGCACAGTGTGCCGTACGGGTGGCCATGACCCGTCCGGCGCAGCACTGTTGCCATTTAGACCCTGATGTCATCCACGACGGGCTACCAGTACGGCCCATGGGCGGTGGGCCCCTTCGGGCAGAGAGACACCCGAAGGCGGCCAGACCTCCCCTAGTCGGCCCAAGATAGAGCCGGCTCCCCACAGCCGGCTTGCCACCTCCCTCGAAGAAGATGCCCCATTAAGGAGACAAGACGCGGTGGGGCTACAGTGATCGCCCACCGGGCGGCGGCACTGTAGCCACGCCCACTCCGGCGAAGCCCTCGCCACCAAGATTGAGCAACAGTAACCAGCCGCCGACAAGGCCCTGACACGGTGGCCTGCCTGTCGACCAAGGAGCCGGCAGCCGGCGGGACCCACTAGCTGGCGGGCCCCAGCAGCCGGCGCAGAAGCCGGAGAGCGTAGACACAGTCGGCTGGGCCCCGCGCCCAGCCGGATTACCATTGTACCCCCGGGGGGTAGGCCTATATAACCCCCCCGGGGCATCCATGCAAAGAGAGATCAATCCCTGCTAGTCTCAGACACCACATAGGGAGGAGAAGAGAGCAAGCCGTGCCCTTCTTCCTCCTCTCGCCAAACAGCTCAAGGAGCACCGTGTAGCTACTTGTTCATCTAGTGACCATGCGGAGACCCCGCAGAGCAGCAGTAGGGGTGTTATCTCCACGGAGAGCCCCGAAGCTGGGTAAGATTCGCCGGCGTGCATGTCTTCACCACATCCCGTTTCCAGGCACCGGCGATGTCTTACTGGCTCCCACAATGATAAGCCACCCTTTGGCATATGTCGCACCTACCACCCGACATTTGGCGCCCACTGTGGGGCCAGCTGCACCGCCGTTCGGAGACATGTTCTAGACGGGAACTCTCTTCCTCCCCCGCGAGCGTAGCCAGCCCGGCATGCCCGATGGCGCTTGCCACGACGTGCTACAAGGCGTCACCAACATCTATCCAGTGACCAGCCTCGCCGATCTCCTTGACAAGACCCTCATCTCCGACGAGCTCGCCACCGACGCGGGCACCGACCACCTCGTCAACCTCCTCGGCCAGCTCCATGTCTCCGACGAGCCTGCTATGGACTTGGAGTCGGTTGGCTCCACCGATCCGATGCCTGTCGACTCCGACACGGCCTCACTCGACACCTTCCCCACCGACGTCACGATCTACAACGACCCGCTTCCCCGGGCCGATGACTGCGACGCTGTCACCACCGAGGTGATGGTCATCGGCCACGGCGGCGCTTCTGACGAGAGTGCCCACGACGCCCCGCACGCGGCGGTCCACGACTTGTCCATCCCCCTCCCGGCTAATGCCGACGCTGAAGCACTGGAAGCTCGCCGCCTTGCCCTCCTCGCGGAGGGCCGGAAGTTGGTTTCCATGAGATGCCTCGCTGAGCCCCACCGACGCGAGGCCGACCGCGCTGCCTTTGGCACACCGCCCCCAGGCGGGCCTAGCCGGGCCGGCGTTGTCAGACGGCGCGGCGCTGTCGTCGCCGATATGCTAGGAGTCGACCGCCCAGTCTACCCTACTCCACTCAAGAACCTGCGCGCCGCCCAGGCGGCCGTAGACGAGCTAGATGGACTGGGGGCCGAAGAACTCCCCCACATGACCCGACGCATCCAGCAGCTGATCGATGCAGCCGCGCGGCGGCACGAAGCCGACGCCCGCGCGGAAAGCCCTCCCCCGCGCCGAGATCATGGCGCGACGTCCCGGACGCCGACTACGGGTAAAACTCGCGCGTGGCGCGAGAAAGAGCCGGCTGCCAGCCGAAGCAGAACCCGAATCTCCATCGAGCGAGACGCAGAAGGCCACCCCCGGGCCGTGGAGTGGCGGGGCAACCTGCCTCCGCCCCGGCCCCGTGGAGAGAGATATCCCACCCCGCCGCCTGTTGCGCATCCGACTCTCAGCGGCCGGCTAGGTCGCCGCGAAGGAGTCGGCGAGAACGACGCCCACGATCGGATCGACCGCCTGGCATGACCCCTGGAGCTAGAAGAAGAAGACGATGTCGGCCCGCCTTGCTTCGGCCCCCACAACCACGACGAGCCTTTCCCCAAAGGGTTCTCGCTCCCAAGAGACACGCCCAAGTACAACGGCTCCGTGAAGCCGGAAGATTGGTTGATCGACTACTCCACGGAGGTTAGCATAGCCAACGGCAACAGGCGTGTTGCCATGAAGTACGTGCCCCTCATGCTGCAGGGCACGGCGCGGACCTGGCTCAACAGCCTCAAGCCATACAGCATCAATAGATGGCTAGACTTCACAGAAGCCTTCGTCCGCAACTTCACCAGCACCTACAAGCGGGCTCCCAAGCCTAGACAGCTCTCCTTGTGCGTACAAGGCCCCGCCGAGTCCACTCGCGACTACCTCACGCGTTGGGCCGAGCTCCGCAACTCTTGCAAAGGGGTGCACGAGGTGCAAGCCATAGAATACTTCATTGCCGGGTGACGAGAAGGCACCCTCCTCAAGCACAAGCTCCTCTGCGACGAGCCGACTACCCTCGACGAGCTTCTGATCATAGCGGACAAGTACGCCACCGCCGACTCCTCGATGAAGACCGAACTCCGGGTAGACGCGTCCGGAAAGGTACTCAACCCGGCGCCCAAGACGCCGGCTGGGGACTCCGGCCGACGCCCACACCAGAACGACCGCAAGCGCAAGGGCCCGGTGCCGCCCTCCACCAGTCGGCAGGTGGCCACAATCGAAGACGAGCAGCCGAAGCGCGGCCCGCACCCAACAAGCAGAGGGGCGGCAAGCCGGCTTGGCAGCCGGCCTTCTCATACGAGCAGACTCTCAACGCCCCGTGCAAGTTCCACAGCGGCGCGAAGCCGTCCAACCACACGACACGAAAGTGCCACTGGCTCACCCGAATCTCTAAAGGCGAAGGACTCGCACCGCCTCCGCCTGCCGGTCCGCCGCCTCCGGCTCCGCAGCCGCCGGCCGCTCGGCCCGCAGTCGGAGCCGTGCACGATGAGCTCCCCGATGAGCATGCCGCCTATATCATCTTTACAAGTCAGCCCGAAGACCGACGCAGCAAACGCCGAGAGCACCAAGAAGTCAGCATGGTTGCTGCCAACCCCACCGAGCACATGCACTGGTCAGAAAAACCTATCAGCTGGAGCCGGACCGACCACCCAAAGGTGATGCCATCTCCTGGCTCTTATGCGTTGGTTTTGGATGCCACCCTTGCAACGGATAGACGCGCTGCTCGATTCTCCCGCGTGCTGATAGACGGCGGGAGCAGCATCAACATCCTGTACCGTGACACCATGGAGAAGCTGAATGTCAAGACGAAGCAACTCATGCCTACTCGGACTATGTTCCATGGCATCGTACCCGGCCTGTCCTGTGCCCCCATTGGCAAGATCAAGATTGATGTACTTTTTGGGGACAAGGAGCATTTCCGCCGGGAAGTGATTTTGTTTGAAGTGGTGGACCTAGAGAGCCCTTACCATGCATTTCTTGGCCGACCTGCCTTGGCCAAGTTCATGGCAGTTCCCCACTATGCATACCTCAAGATGAAGATACCGAGCACTAAAGGCATCATCACCATAGCCGGAGATTACAAGAAGTCCTCTGAGTGCGCAGCAGCCAGCAGTCGGCTGGCCGAGTCCCTTGCAATTGCCGAAGAAAAGAAGATGTTGGACCGAGTCGTGGCCATGGCCGGCAAGCAGTCGGCCTTGTCCCCCGATCCCAAGGAGCATGATGCTCAAGGATCTTTCCAGCCGGCCAAGGAGACGAAGAAGATACCTCTTGACCCCGAGCACCCAGAGAGGTTTGCCGTCATCGGGGCAAACCTAAACAGCAAATAGGAAGGCGAGCTCGCCGATTTCCTCCATGAGAATCGGGACATCTTTGCATGGTCCCCCAAGGACATGCCAGGTGTTCCAAAGGAATTCGCCGAGCACAAACTACACGTCCGAGAAGACGCAAAGCCAGTCAAACAACCCCTCCGCCGACTGTCGGAGGAGAAACGCAGGATTGTGGGAGAGGAAATAGCCCGGCTTCTGGCAGCCGGCTTCATTATGGAAGTTTTCTTTCCAGAGTGGCTCACCAACCCGGTCCTCGTGCTAAAGAAGAACAACAAGTGGCGCATGTGTATAGACTACACGAGCCTCAACAAGGCCTGCCCCAAAGATCCCTTTGCCCTGCCAAGGATTGACCAAGTGATAGACTCCACGACCGGATGCGAGCTGTTGAGTTTCTTGGATGCTTACTCAGGGTATCACCAGATAAAGTTAGATCCGGCAGACCGCCTGAAGACCGCCTTCATCACGCCATTCGGAGCCTTCTGCTACCTTACTATGACATTCGGCTTGAGAAATGCCGGTGCCACTTTTCAGCGTTGCATGCAGAAGTGCCTCCTCAAGCAACTCGGCAGAAATGCCCATGTCTACATGGACGACATTGTGGTGAAGACGGAGAAGCACGACACCTTGCTGGAAGACCTCAAGGAAACATTTGAGAACCTACGCCGGTTCCAAATCAAGCTTAACCCCGAGAAATGCGTGTTCAGAGTGCTAGCCGGCCAGCTCCTAGGCTTCCTGGTCTCCGAACGCGGCATTGAATGCAACCCAGTAAAGATCAAGGCCATTGAGAGAATGGCGATTCCCACCAAACTTCGAGACGTCCAGAAGTTTACCGGATGCTTGGCCTCCCTGAACCACTTCATCAGCCGGCTCGGAGAGAAAGCTCTTCCCCTCTACCGCCTCATGAAGAAGACCAACCACTTCGAGTGGAATGACCAAGCCGATCAAGCTTTTCACGAGCTGAAAAAGATGCTGGCCACGCCGCCTGTCCTGGCGGCGCCGACTGAGAAAGAGCCCATGCTCCTCTACATTGCCGCAACCAGCCGGGTGGTCAGCACCGTCATCGTAGTCCAACGCCCAGAAGAAGGCCGAGCCCAGCCGGTCCAGAGGCCGGTGTACTATTTGAGCGAGGTGATGTCTACCTCGAAGCAGAACTACCCGCACTACCAGAAGATGTGCTACGGCGTGTACTTCGCCGCCAAGAAGCTGAAGCCCTACTTCCAAGAGCATCCCGTCATGGTTGTATGCACCGCCCCACTGGCCGAGATCATAGGCAGCCGGGATGCATCCGGCCGGGTGGCGAAATGGGCCATCGAGCTGGCCCCCTATACGATCTTCTACCAGCCTCGCAGCGCCATCAAGTCCCAAGCATTGGCCGACTTCCTCGTCGACTTGGCCGAGACCCAGTACCTACCGCCGGCTCCCGACTCCACTCATTGGCGCATGCACTTTGATGGGTCCAAGATGCGCACCGGCTTGGGAGCCGGCATCATCCTCACCTCTCCCAAAGGCGACAAGCTCAAATACACGCTGCAAATTCACTTTGCCGCCTCCAACAACGTGGCCGAGTACGAGGCGCTCATACACGGGCTCCGGCTTGCCAAAGAACTCGACATTCGCCGGATCCTATGTTATGGCGACTCGGACTTGGTGGTCCAGCAATCATCCGGCGACTGGGATGCCAAGGACGCAAATATGGCAACCTACCGCTTCCTCGTTCAGCAGATCAGTGGGTATTTTGAAGGATGCGAGTTCCTCCACGTACCACGAGCCGACAACGAGCCAGCTGATGCCCTGGCTCGAATAGGCTCCACTCGGCAAGCAATACCAACCGGTGTCTCTCTACAACGCCTCCTCAAGCCATCTATCAAGTTGTCTCCAGAGTCCGATTCCATCTTCGTGCCGCCTGACCCCGACGTAGCCGGCTCGAAGAACCAAGCAGGTGACTTGGGGACTTTGATAGTCGGCCAGGGGGTATCAGCAGGCGGCTCGGGGACTTCCGTAGTTATGCCCGACCCGGGGACTGCCTCACCCGGCTTGGGGACTGCGGTAGTCGGCCCGGAGACTACACCAACACAACAGGCGGCGGCCGACTCTAGCATTTCACCGCCCAGCCCGCCCGCTCTAGTCGCAGTAGCCGTTTTGGCAATAGAAGAAGTCGCAGCGCTGTCATGGGCTCAATCCATCCTCAACTTCCTAATAAACCAAGATCTGCCGGCTGACGAAGTAGAGGCAAGACAAGTCCAACGCCGAGCCGGAGCATACACAATCGTCAACAGAGAACTCGTCAAGCGTAGTGTCACTGGAGTCCTCCAGCGATGCGTTGAGCAAGAGAAGGGCATTGCAATCCTCAGAGACATCCACCAAGGAGAATGCGACCACCATGCGGCCTCAAGATCACTCGTCGCCAAAGCCTTCCGCCATGGTTTCTTTTGGCCGACTGCTTTGGATGACGCCAAGGAGTTAGTTAAACATTGCAAAGGGTGCCAACTCTTCAGCTCCAAGCAACACATGCCGGCTTCAGCACTCAAGACCATTCCCCTCACTTGGCCCTTTGCCGTTTGGGGACTGGACATGGTGGGCCCATTCAAGATGGCGCGCGGCGGCATGACACATCTGCTTGTCGCCGTGGACAAATTCACCAAATGGATTGAGGCAAAGCCGATCAAGAAGCTGAATGGGCCAACTGCCGTGACATTTATCACAGATATAACAACTCAGTACGGCGTGCCACACAGCATCATCATCGACAATGGCATGAATTTCGCCAAGGGAGCCTTGGCACGTTTCTGCGCGACGCAAGGCATCCGGTTGGACCTAGCGTCCGTCGCCCACCCGCAGTCAAACGGCCAGGTCGAGCGAGCCAATAGCCTCATCCTTTCTGGCATCAAGCCCCGACTGATCGTACCACTGGAGCGTTCAGTCGGCTGTTGGCTCGATGAGCTGCCGGCTGTCCTCTGGAGTCTGCGCACTACACCAAACAAGTCAACCGGCTTCACTCCTTTCTTCCTCGTATATGGTGCCGAGGCGGTCATCCCAACTGACACCGAGTTCGACTCGCCTCGGGTAACCATGTACACGGAAGCCGAGACCAAGGAAGCACGAGAAGACGGCGTCGACCTGCTGGAAGAAGGCCGGCTGTTAGCCCTCAGCCGGTCCGCCATCTATCAGCAGGGCCTGCACCGCTACCACAGCCGGAAGGTCAAGCCAAGATCCTTCCAAGAGGGCGATCTTGTGCTTTGGCTGATCCAGCGAACAGCCGGCCAGCACAAGCTCTCGGCCCCTTGGGACGGCCCCTTCGTCATCAGAAGAGCCTTAGGCAACGACTCCTACTACCTGATCGACGCGCAGAAGCCGAAGGCACGAAAGAGAGACGACTCCGGCAAGGAGTCGGAACGACCATGGAACACCAACCTCCTTTGAAGGTTTTACAGTTGAAATACAGTATGTATCATGCTAACTTTTGTACTAAGTACGAGACAATAGGCCCCTCGAGGAGAGCTCAAGGACTGCCATCTTTTGTCTATGAATGAAAAGTATCATGCTTATGGCCTTGTCATTGCATTCACTTTTTTCCGTCCGGCACCGGGTTTGACTAGCCGGACCGGGGCCTGGCCGCCTGGAGTTATATTAGAAGTCCTACGCGCAGTCAGACAAGTAGTGTGCCGGCTCCCAAGCCTTCTCTTGCCAAAAGTCGCAGTTCGAAGAACCGGCTATTCGGCTAGCAAGAGTTAAGGGCAGGAATGGGTGCCCACACGAAAAACGGCTAGGGACTAACGGACTAATATAACAAAAGCCGGTTTTTCTCCCACCACCGACCGGCTACCAAAGTAGCCGGCCGGCCGGCTTCCATTCACCTTGCTCCAATCTAAGAAAGCTCGAGTACTTGCCTTCCCAGAAGGCGAAGGCGGCAAAGGAAACAACCTAAGGATAAAAAGCATACATAAATGGAAGCCAAACATGCACACAATCATATTTACATAAAAGACCTTCAAAAGGCCAGCATTCGACATAGTTTGAATACACCCCCAGTGGGTGGAACTGCGCAAGTTTGATAAAATTGTTCAAAAGGCAACAAGTAGGAAAAAAGAAAAGATGGCAGACTAAGCCAAGGCAGCGACTGGCGAGTCAGGCAGGTCGGCGGAGACGGCAGTGCCGGCTGGAGGAGTGGCCGGCTGGCGAACCTCGGCATGATCACCGCCTCCTGCAGAGGGCGCGCTAGCACGCGCCTCATTGCTGGAGGCATGATCAGGCTGAGGCTGGCTGGCCGCTTCACCGGCCGGCTCAACGTCTTCGCCCTCCACTCCTTCATCGTCTTCGCCTTCATCGCTGGAGGCGATCTCCTCTACCGAGTCTTCACCCGCTGCCGGGTCCAGCCCGAACCACTCCTCCGGCTGGGCAACGCCGTCGTCATTGATCTCAGGAGCGAAGACGCTGATGTCAGTACACTCGGCGATCGTCAAAGTGCGCTGAGCGATAGGCGGCCGCACCTCCTCCAGCTCTTCGTCGGCCTCCAGCCGCCAGCTGCGCAGCTGGTCCTGGTTCAGCCCCGGATACCAAGCTCGGACGAATTCCAACGCCCGCCCAGCTCCAAGCCGGGCCGCTGATGCTTTCCAAGCCTCGAAGCGGCCAACCGCAACTTCCAGCCAGTCGGCAGTCTGACTCGGGGTGCGGGGAATCATCTCGCTTGGCCAGAGGGCGGCCAACACCTGCGCCCCGGCGCACTGGAGGCGGCGGAGCATACGATGAGCCGGCTGCAGCCGCTCTTGGACCGCCAAGAGTTGCTCCTCAAGCGTCCAGCGCGATGTCAGCCCCCGCCTGACGGCGCGCTTCGCGATGGGCCTCAATGGTTTGGGTAGCAAAGACGGAGTAGCCGGGAAAGTAGTCTGCACAGAGAATAAAAAGCAGCACAAGTCAGAACACAAATCAGGCGGCAAGGGGCATGCAAGGAGCAAGGAAGGCGGCTTACCATCGATCAAATCCTTAATACGGCTGAAGCCTTCATTCAGCGCTTGCCTGGTCTCAGCCCAGCCCGCCGCTTCGGTCTCCAACTCGGCCTTCAGGGCGGTTTCGTTATCCTGCGCCTTCTTCAGGGTCGCCTTGTGGCTCTCCTCCTGGTCAGCCAGCTTCTTGGCCAGGCGGTCACGCTCCAGGACCAAGGTGTCGTACTCAGTTTCCTTGGCGCGAAGGGTGGCCTGCGCCCCGCTGAGCTGCTCCCTCAAGTCGGCATTGGCTCCTGCAAGCATGAAGACAAAGGAAAAATTAATAAGGGGAAGTCGTCAAGGAAGATCCGACCCGGCTGCTCAGCAGTCGGCCCGAATCTCGGGGACTACACCCAGTGGGTGCGCTGACGCGCCCCCACAGGAGATGAACGAGACAAACACGCACTCCAGCTGCTGGTCAGGTCCTCGGTTCTCCTGCCCAGCTCCTGAGCCTGGGAGTTGAAGGCGGCTGCACGGAGGTTGTGATACTCCTGAAAGATTATACAGGAAGCAAGGATAAGTTAAGTTGTCAGAACCTAGTAAATTCCAAGCCACCTATGCAGCAGCCGGCTCGGAACTCGGGGACTACACCCAGTGGGTGCGCTGACGCGCCCCCACGGAAGAAATCGAAAGAGCAAAATAACCAAGGACAGAATACTACCCAGATGACAGCCCGCGTCGAGAGAAACTCTTGAGTGTATCGCTGCAGCGAGGCGGCCTGAGCTTGAAGCCGGTTTCGGACCTCCTGGGCCGCCGCGTTCAGCTCGCCCATCCCCCCGCTGGGAGTCCACTTGGACGTGCTGACGCTGGCCGTCTCCAGGGCCTCCGCAGTCTAGCTAGCGCCCGCTACTCGGTGCGGTTCCGGCGCGGAGGCGCCACCCCCTGCGCGCCGGCGCAATGCCGGCTCGCCCCTGGACGGCTGCTCTGGCGTCGCAGCTGATTGGCCACTTTGGCCCGCTCCATTCAGCACCGTCTGCGACGCCCCCTCCACGAAGATCACGGGGTCCTCCCGCCTCTCCATCACCGGCGGGCCTTGGTCGACCTCCTCCGACGGGGGCACGAGAACGTCGGGGGCCACGGCATGGAGGGGAACAACGAGCAGCGGAGGCCGGTTGTGCGAGGCCTCCGCCTCCGTCTCCGCGGCTGCCGCCTTCGCCCGAGCCTTGGCCGCCGCGTCGGCCTGCTCCTTCGTCGCCTGGGCAGACCTTCGCTCCGCTGCCTCCCGCTCCTCCCGCGCCTCCCGCGCGTTCCTCTCCGTGGCCTCCTTAAGGATGGCGCGGGGATCCACGCGGCGGGAGCTTGAGGACCCTCCAGTCAGCCCGACTACGGAGCCGCCAGGACCTCGCTCGAGAGAAAGCGGCGCCCTGTCCGGCAAGAAAAGAAAGGTTTAGAAGAGTTTCGGACGAAGAAGACAAAAAATATATACGCAAGACATTCGATGACTTACGCAGAGATCGCCTGTGGCTGCTTCACCGCCTTGCGGAAGCGGGCCGCCTTCGCGGCCGCCTCATTCCGCTTGGTCGCCGCCGTGGAGGCCTTGGATTTTTTTGGCCGACTGCCGAAGAAGGTCGACGCGGCCCAGCGCTTCTGCCCGCCGCCACGGGCAGCCGGCACGGCAGCCGAGCCCGCGCCCTGATGATTGGGTGCCAGCTGGCGGTGCGGGGCGACCTCGACCTCATCGTCATCCGGCCAGTCCTTGAAGCTGGCCCCGAGTCCCGCGCCTTCGGCCTCGTCGCCTTCCCCCACGATGGCGTCTTCCATGGCGGCCGCTCCCAGGTCCGGATCGCCGGCGTCGTCCACCGTGCGGTCGGGGAGGAGCTGGCGCTCTACCCCCGCGACCCCGGCTGTCGGCGGGAGAAGAGGGTTCTGCAAAAGGCAAACCAATTGATCAAGAGTTGGCTATCATGAGGCCGGCTACAAAAAAGGAAGAAAAGAAGAAAGAACTTACGGCAGGCAGAGGGTTGGCGCGGGAATACAGCTCCTTGCCGTATCGCCAATCCTCGGCGAGCTTGCGGTTGGAGATATAATTCACCATGTAAGACACCTTTGCATGAGGCATCTCCCTGGTGCTCAGCCGGCACGGGTCGAAGCGGCCGCTCATTTGGCAGATCATGTGAGGCTGGCCTTGGAGCGGAAGAACCCGGTGCTCCACGAAGGCGGCCACCAAGTCGGCTCCGGTCAGGCCCTCCGACTGGATCATCACCCGAAGCCGGGAGACAGCTGCGTTCCCGGCCTGAGACAGCGAGCTGGCCCGGTAGCTCCACGAAGGCTGCCTCCCAGCCAGCGGGCCGGCTACGTAATCTGGCAGGTTGATGTAGTCGCCTTGCTGGGCGACGTTCTTCACGTAGAAATAAGACTTCTGCCAAAGCTTCACCGACTGGATCAGCGGAATGGACAGGAACTGATTGTTCTCACTCGCCTGCCTCATGGCAATGAGGGCTCCGCAGGGGGCGGGCACGCCCGCGACGACGGTGCCGAGCTTGCTTTGGAAGAACTCCCCCCAGAGCTCGAGCATGGGGAGAACTCCAAGAAAACCCTCGCACAGGGTGACGAAGGCCGACAGCAGCATCACCGCGTTGGGCGTGAGGTGATGTGGCTGGAGGTGCTAGAACTTGAGGAAGGCTCAAAGGAATCCGCTCGCCGGGAGGCCGAAGCCGCGCAGGCAGTGCGAGTGGAAGATCACCCGCTCGCCCTTCTCCGGTGCCGGCAATATCTCCCTCGTCGGCGCTTGACGAACCCGCACAAGGTTCTCGCCGGGCAGACGCCGCGTCCGACGGAGGAACTCGACGTGGTCCTCGTGGACGTTGGAGCCATCCCACGAGCTCGACAGTGCCATGGGAGCGATGCGGTGGGGAGCAAGACGAAGCGACGGCGGAATGGCGCAGCAAAGAGTTGCTGCAGCAAAGAGAAGAAGAAGGAGGGCGAGAAGGGGCGGAGTGAGGGAGAGCGCGCGAGCCTCTGCCGCTCCCCCTCCTCCTCCTACTTATAGACCGCGCGGCGGAGACGAGGAGGCGTGGCGTGGGGGAACGTGGGGATCAACTGCGCCCACTCCCCCACGTCCCGCGATTATTGTGCCTTGATGGCAAAATAAAACCGCCGCGGGAAGGCGAGCGGACCATGTGGGCCGCAGAAGATCCGCGCTCGGACCGAGGCCTGCAAGTGGCGGGCCCGGGCCTGCGACGGCGTCCCGTCGCGCGCGTGCGTTGGCAGGATATCCTCGCCACGTGGCCCGCGTTCCCGCCTACGAGAAACAGAGCTTTTCCGAAGACGGCGCGCACGAGCAAAGCCGGCCCCTCGTGATAGGAAGCTGACCTAGCTTCTCGTCCCTTTGTCAGCCTCGAAGCTCGATCAGCTTACGGGACTACTGTCAGAGTAAATAACCATGGGTAGCCTAGCCGGCTCCCCCTGGACCTTCTGAAAAAATTATGAGCCCATTCGGCCCTCAAGAATCCAAGACACAGGGCCGCCTTCCCCTTGCCGGCTGTCTCCAAGCCGGCTATCGGAAGGAGGCCCGACTTCAGCGCTCATGAAGAGAAGCCGCGGGAGGGCCGGCTCCGAGAAGCCGGCTGTGAGAAGGCCGACTCCAAGAAGCCGGCTCCCATAAAGCGGTCAAGATCGTACCCTCGAAGTCTGCATCCACATAACGGCGATGTGATGGGGCGTGGCTACAATGAAGCCTGCCACCCCCGAATCCCGAAGCACGCCTGGCACAGTGCGTCGTACGAGTGGCCATGACCCGTCCGGCGCAGCACTGTTGCCACGTTGACCCTGATATCATCCACGACGGGCTACCAGTACGGCCCATGGGCGGTGGGCCCCTTCGGGCAGAGAGACACCCGAAGGCGGCCAGACCTCCCCCAGTCGGCCCAAGATAGAGCCGGCTCCCCACAGCCGGCTTGCCACCTCCCTCGAAGAAGATGCCCCATTTAGGAGACAAGATGCGGTGGGGCTACAGTGATCGCCCACCGGGCGGCGGCACTGTAGCCACGCCCACTCCGGCGAAGCCCTCGCCACCAAGATTGAGCAACAGTAACCAGCCGCCAACAAGGCCCTGACAGTGGGGCCCGCCTGTCGACCAAGGAGCCGGCAGCCGGTGGGACCCACTAGCCGGCGGGCCCCAGCAGCCGGCGCAGAAGCCGGAGAGCGTAGACACAGACGGCTGGGCCCCGCACCCAGCCGGATTACCATTGTACCCCTAGGGGGTAGGCCTATATAAACCCCCCGGGGCATCCATGCAAAGAGAGATCAATCCCTGCTAGTCTTAGATACCACATAGGGAGGAGAAGAGAGCAAGCCGTGCCCTTCTTCCTCCTCTCGCCAAACAGCTCAAGGAGCACCGTGTAGCTACTTGTTCATCTAGTGACCATGCGGAGACCCCGCAGAGCAGCAGTAGGGGTGTTATCTCCACGGAGAGCCCCGAAGCTGGGTAAGATTCGCCGGCATGCATGTCTTCACCTCATCCTGTTTCCAGGCACCGGCGACGTCTTACTGGCTCCCACAATGATAAGCCACCCATTGGCATATGTCGCACCTACCACCCGACAACTTAGCTTCTCACAACAAGCGTGATGGTTTCGGTTGAGATTGTGCCGCCTTTGGGGACGAAATGATATCCGTTGCCTCTTATTTCTTTAAAAAAAATTCTAGTGTCACCATAGAACAACAGGAGTGTTGTGCTTACTTTTGGAATTTTTTGTGGTTCAATTGGACATTCTTATACATTAGCTGGATTTTCTAGGCATTTCATGTGCAAAATTCAAATTTAAACTACATGCACAAGCTCCAGTGCATATACATTGGTTGAAAAATCAAATCTATGTCCTTCGGGGCTTGCTTAGGTCCCATGCAAGAAATGGGAATGAATTTCAAACATGAGGGCAGTGTTGATTGCCGGCAAAATGTTGAGATACTTTGTTTTTAAATTCTAGTAAATCCAAAACTCGTCTGAAATTCATGAAACTTGGCATGCTATAATGGAATGGCACCCGACATGCTGTGGTATTTTTCGTGTCCATTTTGAGAGAAGGCGCACTCCAATAACAAACGACAAAGGCATTTTGAAACAAATAGCTGCCACTTTAACATCTCAAATGTTTTGTATAATTTAAATTGTGTGCATTCTGTTAAACATTCACGTGATGCCACGCCTCACTCTTTTAATGGCTAGGAGGTGCTGTGCGGACAGGTGCTTGAGTGGTTAACTAAACGGAAGGCGTGCGAGCTGTACTCCAATGCGAAGGCTCACCGAGAAGCGTGCAAGCTATACGCCGTGCAGGATTTCTGCAGCTCTTGATCACAAACGTTTTAGATAGAACACCCGTATGCAAAGTGAGAGCTATGGTATTCCCCCTAAGTCGAGGGAAAATCCGCAGTGTCACACCCTAGCTAGTTCAAGCATTAGAGTGTGCATCATGTTTAAATTTCTCTTAAATTTGAAATGGGGAAGGCAGAAACCCCCAACACCCCCTGGAAACAACTAGGGTTTACTAAAATTATTTTCGATGAACCTAAAATGCCCTTCTAAAAAGTTCACCCTCTTTGTCTTGGGTTAAAACCTCTGGCAAAATTGCTGCACATTTTTCTAGGTCAACAGAAGGTCATTGAATTAAATCATAAGTATTTGAATTTGGGCATTTAAATGCTATAAAATAATTTAAATGCCCAAATAATTCTGGAAATAAATGTTTGCTGTTGGAAATAATATAAACAGAGCCCACAATTATTTTCAGGATTTTTGGAAACGTTTTAGTATTTTAATTAAAGCCCAACAGTTGCAGTTAAATTGAAAAACAGAAACAAATAAAAAAAGAGAGAGAGGGAAGCTACCTGGGCCTTACCTGTGCTAGCCCAGCCCACCTTGCTCGGCCCAGCCGACTGGCCCTGCCAGTCATCGTCCTCCTCGCGCCAGAAGGACGCGGAGCGCGTGGCCGGCGCCCGCGGCCACACGCCGGCCACCTCCTGCTTCTGCCGATGTCCTAGAGACGTCCAGGGATGCCACGCGACCCCCATGTCCCCCTCTCATCCTCTCTCACTCTCCCCCTCATCTCCCTCACTCTCTCTTGCGATGCCCAAGCATGTTCCTCGCCGCCGTTCGCCGTAGACGACGCCAGAGCCACCCCGTCGCCCCTCCGACAAGCCAAATCGCTCCGCCACAACGCCCTCGCCCTCCCCACCGAGCCACGCTTCGTCGGAGGTCCTGCATCGCCGCTATCGCGCTGTCTTCAACCTCGGTACCTGTCGGACGCCGTTCATCGATTCGCCTCGCTCCGGTCACCCCCGAGCCCACTGAGCTGCTCATCGACCTCCCTGTGAGCTCCGCCGCCTTCCCCCTCTTCTTTCCCACGCATTTGCACCCTCTAGGCCATAGTTCCACCATGGCCAAAGCTCGTCTCCGCTCGAGCTCGTCGCCGGCATTGCTCCGGCAACCATTTGGTCATCCGGTGCTATGCAACGTGCTTGCCGCATCGCGTAGTGCGTTGCTAGTGCCTCAGTTTCCGTGTTTGCACGCCGCAGCCCAAACCCCGCACATGGCCGAACTCCGGCCGCCGCCTTGGAGCTCTCCGTCATTGTCTCCGGCCACCATAGGCCCGGCCTCCACCACCACTAGATGCGCGACTGCAAGAGCTCTCCAACGAGCCCAAGAACGGCCTCGCCCGTGCCCTGTGGGTGTTTTCCGAGCCGCGCCACCGTCTCGGGCCTCGTCGGCGACTCAACGCCGGCGGGATTAGCCCCGCTGACCAGGGGTTTGACCCCAGTTTGACTCCCCTGAGTCAATGAAAAGTGAGCCCCCTCTGTTAACTAAATCAGATTAGTTTTAACTAAAGGTAATTAGCTTAATTAACTACTGACACGCGGGACCCACTAGTCAGGTTTGACCTGGACGTCCCTGTTGACCACTGACGTCACCCTGATGTAATGCTGACGTAGTAATTAAATTACTAGATTTATTCTTATACAGGAAATTCCAGAAAATAGTCAAAACTTCTAAAAATCATAGAAAATCAACCATAGCTCCAAATGCAAAGATTTATATATGAAAAATGATCATAAAAATTGAATATATCCATCTATAATGGTTTCATGCATGACAAAACAAATTTACCTTGCTGTTTAAGAAGAATAAGGAAATGCACCATTAAAGCCATGTTTAATAAGCTAATAATTAAATCTTTGATTCAAATAAGTTCAATCCTTTCTGTTATAGCTTGCATTAGGCCAAGACACATTCATATTGCCATATCATAGCATGCATCATATTGTTGCATATCGTCATGTGTTGATTGTGTTCCGATGTGTTCTTCGTGGTAGGTTCTGCCTCCGAGGATATTCACGAGTATCCAACTGAAGGGCAGTATCCCACTACCACTCCATCAGGCAAGCAACCATTGATCATTCCGATACAACCCATGTTGTTGCTTCTGCTCTTGTTTACTGCATTAAGACAATGCGTTTCAATCTGCTGTGTGCTACGGTAGTTGAACCCTTATCCTCTACATGACCTGTCATTGCCACAGTAACTAGATGAAACCCACTAGCATGTGTAGGAGTTGATTGAGCCATGTATGTGATTCCTACCTTGCTATGCCTGCTATGCTTAGAGTTGTGTCAGGTCTGGTTCATCTGGGTGATAGGCTAGAGTGAAATGCTTATGTCGGTAATGTGAGGGATGTGTTGAACATGTTTTGGTAAGGTATCGATGAGAGGCCATGTAGGAGTACATGGTGGGTTGTTTCATTGAGGCCATCCCTAAGAACTAAGATCTGTATGTGTGATTGAAGATGCAGTTACTACCGTACATTGGGCCTGAAACCAATGGACCCTCTCGGCTTCTTAATCACCCTAGTACTCTGTCCAGGAGTTGCAAATAGTTTCTGGTGTTTGTAGGTTATGTGTTGGCGGCCGTGCGTAGCGCTGACCCTAGGGGTGGGCTATGTTGCGGTAGATACACCGTGGCCGGGTATACTGGGCGGCCGTTTGGCGTCTTGGGACCCTGTTCACATCGTTCAGGGCCGTATGTGGAAACCTCGGACGGACTCCCTGCGGATGGAACCTGGATAGGCGATAAACCTGGACTAGAGACTTAAGTGTTAGGTAGGCCGTGGCCGACACCCTCGCTGGGCTTCCGCTTGAAGGTTGCCGAGTACATGTCATGTAAACGGCGGTAAGTGGTGAAAGCGTGTATGAAGAAGTACACCCCTGCAGGGTATAAAACTATTCGAATAGCCGCATCCGCGGTAAAGGACTACTTGGTTGCCTATACAGTTCATAGACAAGTTAATGGATACTACTAAAAGACTCAGGATAAGTGTGAGTACCGAGGATGGCCCTCTCATAGGATGACGAGGGAGGATCCCCGGTGGAGTATTGTGTTGGTGAGTAGTGGACTCGTGTGCGAAAACTATTTTACTGGTGGAGTTCCGTAGGATAGCTTAGCCAAGAGTCAAAGCTGGCTTGCTGCATTAACGCCACCACCTTCTTGAGAATAAGCATGTTTAGTAGGTTCTGATGTAATACTTGCTAAGTACCTTTGTACTCATGTTTGCTTAATTACTGTTTTCAGAGGACAACACCGCCCCCTCCGATGGGTTCTACATAGACCTTGACGTCGACGAGTGACTAGCCACCCAGGTGGTGATCCTGGGCATGGAGGGCCCTATGAAGATAGACAGGCTTCGAGAAGCCTTCTTTCTTCCTAGAGTCTGTACTCAGACTAGTTTCTTCCGCATGTTCTTGTATGTTTGTATGACTTGAGTGTCGGGTCATGTGACCCCTATCTGTATGAACATGTTATGTATGGCTCCCTGGAGCCTTTAAATAAAGTACTTGAGTTGTAGAGTTTTGTTGTGATGCCATGTTGTATGTACTCATATCGGGCATATTGTGTGTATGATTGAAATGCTTGGTATGAGTGGGATCCGACAATCTAGTTGTTTATCCTTGGCAGCCTTTCTTATGGGGAAATGTAGTCTAGTGTTCCTCGAGCCATAGTAGTCCGCTACAGCCCGGTTCACCGGAGTCCTGTTAGCCCAGCACTACTGTTCGGGACACTTGACTGGCCGGCATGTGTTTCACTTCGTTCCTATGTCTGTCCCTTTGGGGAAATGTCACGCAGTGATATCCGGAGTCCTGCCTAGCCTGCTACAGCCCGGTTCACCGGAGTCCTGTTAGACCAGTGCTACATCCCTGAATCACTCGCTGATAACCGACATGTTCGATGTGATTCATGTATGCCTGTCTCCATAGGTCTGTGCCGCTTTGGGTTCACGACTAGCCATGTCGGCCCGGGTTCTCTGTCATATGGATGCTAGCGACACTATCATATACATGAGCCAAAAGGTGCAAACGGTCCCGGGCCATGGTAAGGCGACACCCATGGGATACCGTGCGTGAGGCCGCAAAGTGATATGAGGTGTTACCAGCTAGATCGATGTGACTTGGAATCGGGGTCCTGACAGTGTTGGTATCAGAGCAGGACTGCCTGTAGGTTCGTTGAGCCAAGCTGGTCGATGTCGAGTCTAGAAATGATTTAGTTATATGTAGGGGAATTGATTGTGGGAGGGAACGTAAGGCTCTTTTACTCCTTTACCCTATGCCTCTAATCTGAGTCATTCTCTTCTCATTCAACGTGGGTTAAGGACTAGGCTCTCTTCTTCTATCAGGTTCACGTGTTACTAATCCGTAGTAGCTTATAGGATTGTTGTTACAAGTCCCAGTTCAGTTTCTACTATTCTTAGTATGTTGCTAATTGGATCAGAACCTTGATATGATGTTGTTGAGTGGTATTGCGAACTGTTCTGGATGTCTCAAATCTTTTTCTGAGCATTTACAGTTGTTATGCTGTCCAATTTTCCCTAGAAATTCTGATGTCTTTGCATTGTGGTTGTGCTTTCAGATGGACAACCGTGTTCAAAACCAAGTGTTTCGCCTGACCCGGTGCCTCCATGTGCCCGGTCATACTGCTATGTTAGTCCGGGTAATGATCGAGATGGGTTACCGTTGGTATCCCGAATACACCGTTGAAGAGCAATTCCGCGACTTTAATCAAAGCCAATATTTCTGCACCGTCAGGATATTTCCTTCTTATCCTGGATCTATCGAGCCCCTTCACTGTTCCTATGGACTCGGGGTTACTGTTGAGATGGCTGTGCAGGATGCTGCCTATTCCATGATGACCATTATGCGAGTTCGGACTGGCCTGCTTCGGAAAACCGACTTCCGTTACATGCTAGCTTCACTTCCGGGAGCACAGGGGTATCTTCAGGCTATCTATGCTGACTCCACTCAGGAGGACTCATTAACTCGTACCACTGCTGAGATGCTCGAAGATAAGGACCGAGAGAATCGGGCCTTGAGGCTGGAGCTTTTCAATACCCGTGCTGATCATTGGGCCACATTGACTTGGTTTGCACCTGCGGTGCAAGCTGGATGTGTGGATACAAGGGATCCGTATCCTGTGAGATCAGCTCTGCCAGACATGGTGGATTGGCGTGATGTGGGAGGCATCACCCCACCCTGTGGTCCCCGCAGGCCACCGTTTGTTGGTCCAAGACCTCATCCTAGCCCCTTTGGTCCACAGGCTCCTCAGGACCGTCTGTTCCCGGATGGTCACGTTGAACTTCCAGGCTACGGAGGTGACTTCTATGAGGACTACTACGGAGTTGTCTGAGTTAGTAGTAGTACCACTAGTATTGTAGTAGTTGTATCTCCACTGTCCTGCGTGACTTGTGGAATACGACTTAGTGTGTAGTCAATTTCGGAGGTGTAGACAAATAATGTATAGGAGCTTGGAATGCCTCTGATGAGATGTAATGTCTTTCATCATAGTTGTACTGTAGTCTGGGCTTGTACTAAACTATGTATGATGTGTATGACCGTTGGTATATATATGGCAGTTTTATATTACCATGACATACGGATGAACATCTCTGCATTCTGTGTTATCCATTACATTCTGCACTTCCTTGCTAAGTTTGAGCCATCCTTATCTAAACCATTGTCTTGTTTTATCCTAGGATGGTCAACACCCGCAGCAACCCTGCTGCCTCGGAGCAGGGGGAAGCCAGTGCAGCTAGGGGTGAAAATCTGCCTCACCCGCCTTCTCTGGCCGAAGTAATGCTGGAGGCGGAAAGAAACAAGCGTGATACTAACCGCCTGCTAGAGCGGATTGAGTAGAACACTGCACGCCACCCGCGAAATGACTTTGTGTCGATCAATGACTTTATCAAGCTGTACCCACCAAAGTTTAACCATTCCGTCGAACCCCTCGACGCGGATGACTGGCTTCGCAGCATTACCCACAAGCTACGTTCTGCCAACATAGCAGAAGCCGACAAGGTTACCTATGCTGCCTATCACCTCGAAGGCCCTGCTAGCCTTTGGTGGTAAAACTTCGAAGCTATGCGCCCGGTCGGCCAAATCACTACTTGGGCTGAATTCAGTGAGGCTTTCCGTGAGCATCACATTCCGGAAGGTCTCATGGATCGTAAGAGGGAGGAGTTCTGCAACTTCACCCAAGGAAGACTGACTGTGGATGCATATAGTCGTGAATTTGGGAATCTGGCACACTATGCCCCTGAAGAGGTATCTACTGGCGCTAAGAAGCAGGCAAGGTTCCGCAAGGGACTTTGCCCTGAGCTTCACCGCGATCTTCGTCTGCACGAGTGCACCTCCTTTCAGAAGTTGGTCAATAAAGCCATCAGTGCTGAGACGGGCCAGACTGATTATGACGCTTCACACAAGCACTCCCGTGATTTTGGATCTTCATCCGGCTCTGGAACTCAGAAGCGCCGGGTGTGGATTCCAAGCACGGCACTGCCACCCAGGTTCATCCAGAGGCCATCCTTTGAGGCGCCTTGTCCCAACCAGCAATTTGCACCGCCCAAGCCCTATGGTGGCCCCGCTGCTAATGCTGCTCCACGCCCCAATGTGGTGACATGCTTTTAAGTGTGGAGAGCCGGGTCACTATAGTCGAGAGTGTCCCCAGAATAACAACCCCATTCAGACTGGAAAGTCCGTTGGCCGTGGTAAGCCCGCGGGAAAGACATTCTACGCCAAGCCGGTCACCACTGCCCGTGGCCATGTCAACTATGTTTCAGCCGAGGAGGCTCATGAGGATCCTAACGTCATCCTTGGTACGCTCCTTGTTAACTGACATCCAGCATCTGTTCTTTTCGATACTGGAGCATCTCATTCATTCATATCCGAGAACTATGCTCGATTGCACAACACGACATTCTGTGACATGCCCTCTACCATGGAAATTCAAACTCCTGGCTCTAGATGGAAAACTTCTAGAGTAAGCCATGGGAACAAAATTCTTGTCGATAGACTTGTCTTCCTTGCATCCTTAATAGCTCTCAAGTCCTCGGACATAAACATCATCTTGGGTATGGACTGGATGTGAGCTCATTATGCTAAGATCGACTGTGCCACTAGAACCATTCAACTTACTCACCCATCGGGCAAGACAGTCAATGTCTTAACTCGAGTGGCCAAGCGCCAGTTTTACTCCTTAAATGCCAACCCCCTTCCAGATCTTGAGGATGTTCTGGTAGTCCGAGACTTTCTGGATGTCTTTCCAGAAGAACTGCCAGGTGTTCCACCTGACAGGGATGTTGAGTTTGTTATAGACCTTGTTCCAGGAACCGTTCCAATTTCTAGAAGACCCTACAAGATGGCACCCTTAGAACTAGCCGAGCTTAAGAACCAACTCGATGAGTCCTTGAAAAAGGGTTTCATCCGTCCTAGTTCCTCTCCTTGGGCTTGCCCCGTCCTCTTCGTTAAGAAGAAGGATGGAACGGATCGAATTGTTGTGGATTACCGACCTGTCAATTTGGTCACCATCAAGAACAAATATCCGCTTCCCAGGATCAACGATCTGTATGATCAGCTCGCTGGATACTCAGTCTCTTCCAAGATGGATCTGAGGTTGGGCTACCATCAAATCAAAATCAGAAACGAGGACATTCCCAAAACGGCCTTTGTTACTCGTTATGGACAATACGAGTACACCGTGATGTCCTTCGGTTTAACCAATGCCCCAGCCACCTTCTCCCGGTTAATGAACTCGGTTTTCATGGAGTACTTGGACAAATTTGTCGTAGTATACCTCGATGACATACTCATCTACTCCAAGAATGAAGAGGAACATGCCGAACATCTAAGGCTGGTATTGATGAAACTTCGAGAGCATCACCTTTAGGCCAAATTCTCCAAGTGTGAATTTTGGTTGCCAGAAGTGACCTATCTAGGCCATGTAATCTCTGGTATGGGTATTGCTGTCAATCCCGAGCGAGTTCAAGCCGTCCTTGATTGGACTCCACCTGAGACGGTTAAGCAAGTTCGGATCTTCCTTGGCTTAGTGAGCTATTGCCGCCGCTTCGTCGAGAATTTCTCCAAGGTTTCTAAACCTCTAACTGAACTCCTCAAGAAAGATAAAAAGTTCGAGTGGACTCCATAGTGCGAGTTCAGTTTTCAGGAACTGAAAAGACGCGTGACATCTGCTCCCGTACTGGTACCACCAGATTTCTCCAAGGACTTTATTATCTATTGCGACGCCTCGCGACAAGGACTAGGTTGCATACTCATGCAAGATCGTCAGGTAATTGCCTATGCTTCACGACAATTACACCCACATGAGGAAAATTATCCCACACATGATCTAGAGCTTGCAGCTATAGTCTATGCACTTAAAAGTTGGCGACATTACCTTCTCGGTAATCGTTGTGAGATCTTCACCGATCACCAAAGTTTGAAATATATCTTCACCGAACCAGATTTGAATCTCAGGCAAAGACGTTGGGTTGAGTTGATCTCGGATTACGACTTAGGAATAACTTACACCCCGGGCAAAGCCAATGTCATGGCTGATGCGCTAAGCCGTAAGTCCTATTGTAACAACCTGATGTTACAACAAAGTCAACCATTTCTCCATGAGGAATTTCGTAAGCTAAATCTTCACATTGTTCCTCGAGGATTCCTATCCACCCTGGTGGCGAAACCTACCCTTACGGATCATATCATCAAGGCACAGAAGGTAGATCTGGGAATCTCCCGTATTAAGAGAAACATTAAGAAAGGAGTCGCGAATTTTTTCTCCATTGATGATCAAGGTGTCGTATACTTTGGGAATTGCCTAGTGGTTCCAAAGGCACGAAACTTGAGGCGGCTGATCCTTAAGGAAGGTCATGAATCCCCTCTCACCATTCATCCCGGTAGTACTAAAATGTATCAAGACCTACGCCAGAGGTTTTGGTGGACTAGGATGAAGAGAGAAATCGCTCAATACATTGCTAATTGCGACGTTTGTCGTCGTGTTAAAGCAGAGCATCAACGGCCTGCTGGCACCCTTCAACCTTTGGCTATTCCCGAGTGGAAATGGGATAAAATCAGTATGGATTTCATCACTGGGTTTCCTAGGACCAAGAGAGGGAATAATGCCATCTTCATCGTGATCGGCCGTCTTTCCAAAGTAGCCCATTTCCTACCTGTTCGTGAGAGTATCACCGCTAGCCAGCTAGCTGATTTATACATCTCCCGAATATTGTCTCTTCATGGTGTTCCATTGGAAATTAACTCAGACCATGGAAGTCTCTTCACCTCTCGATTTTGGGAAAGTTTCCAAAATGCTATGGGAACTCGTGTCTCCTTTAGCACCGCCTTCCATCCTCAATCAAGTGGTCAAGTAGAACGAGTCAATCAAATTCTGGAAGATATGCTCCGAGCTTCTGTCATCTCGTTCGAAATGAGTTGGGAGAAATGCCTTCCATTCGCGGAGTTTGCTTATAACAATAGTTATCAAGCCAGCTTAGGCAAGGCTCCTTTCGAAGTTCTCTATGGACGAAAATGTCGAACGCCTCTTAACTGGTCAAAAACCGGGGAAAGAAAAGTCTTTGGCCTGGATATGATTCAGGAAGCAGAAGAGCAGGTTCGCGTTATTCGTGAGAAATTGAAAACAGCCCAATCTCGTCAAAAGAGTCAATATGATCATAAACATAAGCCTATGACTTATGAAGTCGACGAGAAGGCTTACCTTCGGGTTACTCCGTTAAAGGGAACCCATCATTTTGGTATCAAAGGCAAATTGGCTCCTCGTTACATTGGACCCTTTCGCATTCTTGCCAAACGAGGAGAAGTTGCCTACCAATTGGAACTACCTCCGCATCTTTCCAGAGTTCATGATGTCTTCCACGTTTCTCAACTCACGCGTTGCTTCGCGGATCCCATCCATGGAGTGGACCACGAAACGCTTGATCTACAAGATAACCTCTCATATCGGGAATATCCCGTTCGTATCCTTGATCAAGCCGAGCGTACCACTTGACGTCATAATATCAAGTTTCTCAAGGTTCAATGGTCACACCATTCCGAGAAAGAAGCCACTTGGGAAAGGGAGGATCGTCTTTGCCTCGAGTACCCCACCTTCTTCCCGGAGGATCCTAAATCTCGGGACGAGATTCTTTTGAGTGGGGGTGAGTTGTCACACCCTAGCTAGTTCAAGCATTAGAGTGTGCATCATGTTTAAATTTCTCTTAAGTTTGAAATGGGGAAGGCAGAAACCCCCAACACCCCCTGGAAACAACTAGGGTTTACTAAAATTATTTTCAATGAACCTGAAATGCCCTTCTAAAAAGTTCACCCTCTTTGTCTTGGGTTAAAACCTCTGGCAAAATTGGTGCACATTTTTCTAGGTCAACAGAAGGTCATTGAATTAAATCATAAGTATTTGAATTTGGGCATTTAAATGCTATAAAATAATTTAAATGCCCAAATAATTCTGGAAATAAATGTTTGCTGTTGGAAATAATCTAAACAGAGCACACAATTATTTTCAGGATTTTTGGAAACGTTTTAGTATTTTAATTAAAGCCCAACTGTTGCAGTTAAATAGAAAAACATAAACAAATAAAAAGAGAGAGACAGGGAAGCTACCTGGGCCTTACCTGTGCTGGCCCAGCGCACCTGGCTCGGCCCAGCCGACTGGCCCTACTAGTCGTCGTCCTCCTCGCGCCAGAAGGACGCGGAGCGCGTGGCCGGCGCCCGCGGCCACTCGCCGGCCACCTCCTGCTTCTGCCAACGTCCTGGAGACGTCCAGGGATGCCACGCGACCCCCACGTCCCCCTCTCATCCTTGCTCACTCTCCCCCTCGTCTCCCTCACTCTCTCCCGCGATGCCCGAGCGCGTTCCTCGCTGCCGTTCGCTGTAGACGACGCCAGAGCCACCCCCTCGCCCCTCCGACAAGCCAAATCGCTCCGCCACGATGCCCTCGCCCTCCCCACCGAGCCATGATTCGCCAGAGGCCCTGCATCGCCGCTATCGCGCCGTCTTCAACCTCGGTACCCGCCGGACGCCATTCATCGATTCGCCTCGCTCCGGTCGCCCCCGAGCCCACTGAGCTGCTCATCGACCTCCCTGTGAGCTCCGCCGCCTTCCCCCTCTTCTTTCCCACGCATTTGCACCCTCTAGGCCATAGTTCCACTATGGCCGAAGCTCGTCTCCACTTGAGCTCGTCGCCGGCGTCGCTCTGGCGACCATTTGGTCATCCTGTGCTATGCAACGTGCTTGCCGCATCGCATAGTGCCTCGCTAGCGCCTCAGTTTCCGTGTTTGCACGCCGCAGCCCAAACCCCGCACATGGCTGAACTCCGGCCGCCGCCTTGGAGCTCGCCGTCGTTGTCTCCGGCCACCATAGGCCCGGCCTCCACCACCACTAGATGCGCGACTGCAAGAGCTCTCCAACGAGCCCAAGAACGGCCTCGCCCGTGCCCTGTGGGTGTTTTCCGAGCCGCGCCACCGTCTCGGGCCTCGTCGGCAACTCAACGCCGGCGGGATTAGCCCCGCTGACCAGGGGTTTGACCCCAGTTTGACTCCCCTGAGTCAATGACAAGTGGGCCCCCTCTGTTAACTAAATCAGATTAGTTTTAACTAAAGGTAATTAGCTTAATTAACTACTGACACGCGGGACCCACCAGTCAAGTTTGACCTGGACGTCCCCGTTGACCACTGACGTCACCCTGACGTAATGCTGACACAGTAATTAAATTACTGGATTTATTCTTATACAGGAAATTCCAGAAAATAGTCAAAACTTCTAAAAATCATAGAAAATCAACCATAGCTCCAAATGCAAAGATTTATATATGAAAAATGATCAGAAAAATTCAATCTATCCATCTGAAATGGTTTCATGCATGACAAAACAAGTTTACCTTGCTGTTTAAGCAGAATAAGGAAATGCACCATTAAAGCCATGTTTAATAAGCTAATAATTGAATCTTTGATTCAAATAAGTTCAATCCTTTCTGTTATAGCTTGAATTAGGCCAAGACACATTCATATTGCCATATCATAGCATGCATCATATTGTTGCATATCGTCATGTGTTGATTGTGTTCCGATGTGTTCTTCGTGGTAGGTTCTGCCTCCGAGGATATTCACGAGTATCCAACTGAAGGGCAGTATCCCACTACCAGTCCATCAGGCAAGCAACCATTGATCATTCCGATACAACCCATGTTCTCGCTTCTGCTCTTGTTTACTACATTAAGACAACGTGTTTCAATCTGCTATGTGCTACGGTAGTTGTACCCTTATCCTCCGCATGACCTGTCATTGCCACAGTAACTAGATGAAACCCACTAGCATGTGTAGGAGTTGATTGAGCCATGTATGTGATTCCTACCTTGCTATGCCTGCTATGCTTAGAGTTGTGTCAGGTCTGGTTCATTTGCGTGATGGGCTAGAGTGAAATGCTTATGTCGGTAATGTGAGGGTTGTGTTGAACATGTTTTGGTAAAGGTATCGATGAGAGGCCATGTAGGAGTACATGGTGGGTTGTTTCATTGAGGCCGTCCCTAAGAACTGATATCTGTATGCGTGATTTAAGATGCAGTTACTACCGTACATTGGGCCCGAAACCAATGGACCCTCTCGGCTTCTTAATCACCCTAGTACTCTGTCCAGGAGTTGCAAATAGTTTCTGGTGTTTGTAGGTTATGTGTTGGCGGCCGTGCGTAGCGCTGACCCTAGGGGTGGGCTATGTTGCGGTAGATACACCGTGGCCGGGTATGCCGGGCGCCCGTTTGGCGTCTCGGGACCCTGTTCACATCGTTCGGGGCCGTATGTGGAAACCTCGGCCGGACTCCCTGCGGATGGAACCTGGATAGGCGATAAACCTGGACTAGAGACTTAAGTGTTAGGTAGGCCGTGGCCGACACCCTCGCTGGGCTTCCGCTTGAAGGTTGCCGAGTACATGTCGTGTAAACGGCGGTAAGTGGTGAAAGTGTGTATGAAGAAGTACACCCCTGCAGGGTATAAAACTATTCGAATAGCCGCGTCCGCGGTAAAGGACTACTTGGTTGCCTATACAGTTCATAGACAAGTTAATGGATACTACTAAAAGACTCAGGATAAGTGTGAGTACCGAGGATGGCCCTCTCGTAGGATGACGAGGGAGGATCCCTGGTGGAGTATTGTGTTGGTGAGTAGTGGACTCGTGTGCGAAAACTATTTTACTCAAGCTGGCTTGCTGCATTAACCCCACCACCTTCTTGAGAATAAGCCTGTTTAGTAGGTTCTGATGTAAGACTTGCTGAGTACCACAACACCGCCCCCTCCGATGGGTTCTACGTAGATCTTGACGTCGACGAGTGACTAGCCACCCAGGTGGTGATCCTGGCCATGGAGGGGCCTATGTAGATAGACAGGCTTCGAGAAGCCTTCTTTCTTTCTAGAGTCTATACTCAGACTAGTTGCTTCCGCATGTGCTTGTATGTTTGTATGACTTGAGTGTCGGGTCATGTGACCCCTATCTGTATGAACATGTTATGTATGGCTCCCTGGAGCCTTTAAATAAAGTACTTGAGTTGTAGAGTTTTGTTGTGATGCCATGTTATATGTACTCATATCGGGCATATTGTGTGTATGATTGAAATGCTTGGTATGAGTGGGATCCGACAATCTAGTTGTTTATCCTTGGCAGCCTTTCTTCTGGGGAAATGTAGTCTAGTGTTCCTCGAGCCATAGTAGTCCGCTACAGCCCGGTTCACCAGAGTTCTGTTAGCCCAGCACTACTGTTCAGGACACTTGACTGGCCTGCATGTGTTTCACTTCGTTCCTATGTCTGTCCCTTCGGGGAAATGTCACGCGGTGATATCCAGAGTCCTGCCTAGCCTGCTACAGCCCGGTTCACCGGAGTCCTGTTAGCCCAGTGCTACAGCCCGGAATCACTCGCTGATGACCGACATGTTCGATGTGATTCATGTATGCCTGTCTCCATAGGTCTGTGCTGCTTTGGGTTCACGACTAGCCATGTCGGCCCGGGTTCTCTGTCATATGGATGCTAGCGACACTATCATATACGTGAGCCAAAAGGCGCAAACAGTCCCGGGCCATGGTAAGGCGACACCCGTGGGATACCGTGCGTGAGGCCGCAACGTGATATGAGGTGTTACCAGCTAGATCGATGTGACTTGGAATCGGGGTCCTGACACGCAACGCGGGATTTGTGCATCCCTTCAACACAAACAGTTGTTTCGATGACCCGTGTGCAACCACGTACAAACAATTTGGTAAGATTTGCATCTGTCATATTGGGTATGTTTCCATTTGTCAAACTGGAAAAATTTACATTTGTTGATCTAGTAACGTTGCCATTTGTCAACCCTTGTAACACTACGATTTGTCAAGATATGCATCTAGAAATCACTAGCACTATCTAATTTTTGCAACTAAAAATTAGTAATTAAGCATAGATTTCATTCATAGATTAAGCAGTCATTCTTAATTTATACAAACAGTTCAACTCAACAGCTTAACTGACCAAACTTTTCCCCAATTGTTGCCAACCACGTACTGAAATAGCTAGCTCAACTATGTATACTAGCTAATTTTAAGTACGTTGTACAGTTCGACCACACATCTATAGTCAGATGAACTGAACAAAATAGCCCCTAAATACTACTACTACAACGGAGGGGCTTTGTGCTACTTCCGACAGCCTCTCCTCTACCGAGCGCGCTCTGTAAGAGGCAGAGGAGGAGGAGGATCCTACCAACGAGCTGGAGAAATGCAATACGGTGCCTGCCGCTGCTGCACGTTCAGCGACGCTCGCCAGCTCAAACGCCCACTGCCACTCCAGACGATCCCTCTCGAAGTGGCCGGACTGCTCGTAGATCTCCTGATTCCTCGCCTCTGCATCGGCATGTGCTACGGCCACGACCGCGGTAAGGCTCTTCGCGTGATCGACGAGGCACTCCTCCTCCTCCCGCAGGAACTCGATGTAGCACGCAAGGTCGCTGACGCACGTGTGGTCCTCCACCTCCGCCTCCCTCCTTCGGGCGGCGGTGGCAGAGCGGGTGATGATCCCGGCGGTCGATGGTGGGTTGACGGCCACGGTGGCCGACGATGGGGTGGCGGACACGACCACCACCTCCCGCCTTCGGGCCATGGTGGCGGAGCAGGTAATGGCCACGATGGCCGACAGTGGGGTGGCGGCCACGATGGCCACCTCCCACCTTCGGGCCGCTTCGGCGGAGCGGGAGATGGCCCGGGCTTTCGATGGTGGTGTGGCAGCAACGGCAGCTGGCAACAACTGCCGACAGGCAGCGGCGGCGGAGCGTGTGGTGGGTGTTACGCGCACACCCAATAGGGACGCCACGTGCACTACACTGCGCCGGGGACTTCGCCGCCGCCACGGTGTAGCCTCCTAGCTGGAGCTGTCTTCTGATGATGGTGGATTGGCTAAGCGATGACAACAGACCGGTGCCATTGGCGATTGTGGGAGAAGCACACGAGATAAGCTACTGGGAGGGAGGGGAAAATGCGACGCAAGACTTGCCGGTCGTGAGGGTTTTTATAGCAGGCTGGTAAGCATTGGGATTTTACGGTATTTCATCGAGTCGGGTGGGAAGCTTGCACGGGAACATGCGAGGTTGCGCGGGAACGGGCTCACCGACGATTCATTGGTGCCATCGTTTGGCCAAAAGAACGCTCTTGTGAACTGCGCAAGCTTGTACTATGAGCCGTCTGTGGTAGCAGGGTGACAAGTCATGTGAGAGGAGGACGAAAGGACACATACACATACGGTTAATACAAAAAACATTTGCGATTTAATTACCTACTATACCCCCGTCCTGGTTTATAAGTATGACTTAACTAATAAAATAAGAATGCATGTCCCCAAAGATTATATCGTTGGAGTCGTATTTGAACATAGTTTCCAGCTATACAATTTTGTAACATGCATTAACACTTTTTTGGTTAAATTCAAGGTTATATACTAGCAAGCATTTCCCACAACACACACGGCTTATTCCATCACAAACAACTCGTATGTATCAACTGTATGCCATGTATCGCACAAGCAACTCTAATCTGATTCGTGCTTGATGTATCCGATATCGCTCGCACAGTTCGTCTTATTTCCCACGTATCACTATGCCGGCCTCTGCTCGCGTCCCTCGGCAAGCTCTGCTCGCCGTTAGGCATCGCAGCGCACTGCGCTCGCCGTTAGGCACCGCGATGCACTCTGCTCACGTCCGTCGGCGCGCTCGGCTTGTGGACAGCTTTTTCTTGCATGTTCAACTGCTATATGCATATATATGGTTGCTCAACATTGAGGCGACCGTGATGCGCTCTACTCGTGTTCCTCCGCACGCGCTCTACCAACGGTTGGGCGTGCGTACGATCATGTCGGGGGCCCCATATGCATGTGGTTGCGACACGCGCATTGCCACGCGATGAAGTTACGTGCGGCACAATGGAGTAAAGCGCTGCAAATTAGGACTGCCATCAGGGCCTGCCGATATTCCTGGCCGTCCGGCTTCCCCTTTAATTCCCGCGGCCATTATGACCTTAGTCTCTTCAACCTTTCGATCGCGCCCCACAACACAACAAGCACACCCACAATGACACATAGAGAGGGGATGACCAGCGGCGCTCCAATGGAGTTCGGCGAGCATAGAGTGCAGACCCACGCGAGGGAGACGGATCTCTCGGTGGTGTACATCATCGTCCCGGCCATGGTGGACGACTAGATCAACAGCGTTAAGCAGTTGCTTGCTCGAGACAAGTACAAGGTGGTCAGCATCGACCTCCAGTACACCACCGGTCGTCCCGGCATAGATCAGAAGGTTGTCATCACCCAGTTATGTGTGGGCCATCATGTCCTCATCTACCACTATTGCATGGCCATAGGGCCTTGCAACCGTTTCAACAGGTTTTCCAACAGCACCAACTACAAGTTCACCATGGCGGAAACTACCGACGATGTAAACGCGCTCAGTGTTACAAGCTTGGCCTGCAAGAACCTTGTCGAAATCCGTGTACAGGGTCTGGGGCAGCACAAAGAAGGACTCCCTGGTCGAACTCACCTCGACCATCATCGACCCCTACTACAAAAAGATGAAGTAGGATGCCCAAAGAGCATGTCCCCTATCCTGGCATAGGGCCTGGATGCGGCAACTGGATGAACCTGACCTCAGGTTCGTGGCCAAGAGTGTGTACACATGCTATGAGATGCACAAGCGGATCGTTGACATGAGGAAGTGCCTCGTAACCAAAATCGATGAGCCCGGATCGAGCCACAAGCAGAGCAAGCGTCACAATAAGTAGGTGATAATCAGATGATCGTTTATGCTAGTTAATCATGCATGTAATATATAGTTTAGTTAATTTATTGGTGTGTGGAAATGTCATGTGTATAGTAGCCACCTATGTAATTATGCATGTAATAGTTTACTTTGGTGTGTGTGCAAATGCCATGGTTGTAGTAGCCACCTATGTAAGTGGATGTTAAATTTTGTTATGCAAGCATGTCCTTATAAGTGTGTGTATATATGTTGTTGTTATGTATGTAATCCCATCGCACAACACACACGTCTTATTAGCAGCAACTATCTGTGCTATTATCGGTCTTCACACACATTTCTGATTACAGACCTGTTTGCCGCGTATCACACACATCTTGTTAAGTTGAACCGTTTCTGTTCTCATGTCTCAACGCAAATAGTTCCTCCGAGTGAACCGCATGCCGTATATCGCACACACCTTCATCTGGCTGACCATTTCTTTTGTGTTGCCTAATCACAAACATTTCATCCGAGTGAACCGTATGTTGTATATCGCACACACCTCCATCTGGCTGCCCGTTTCTTTTGTTCCTCCTCATCGCTTACAGTTAATTGAACTGAACCATATGCCCTGCATCGCACACGCAACTAAAATCTGAACCATGTTTGATGGCTCCTCCATCGCAAATGTTTTGCACTTTTTTGACTGTTTTTTACACCATCGTTTGCGATTATGGCATCACACACAGTTTCGTCGAAGGGTCTCTGATCGTAGTGTCGCGTTAGCAGCATCCTGTAGTAGTGATTCACCTAGTGATAATGAAAATGATAATGATGTTTGATGACCCACAAGTATAGGGGGTCTATCATAGTCCTTCCGATAAGTAAGAGTGTCGAACCCAACGAGGAGCAGAAGGAAATGATAAGCGGTTTTCAGCAAGGTATTCTCTGCAAGCACTGAAATTATAGGTAACAGATAGTTTTGTGATAAGATAATTTGTAATGAGCAACAAGTAAAAAAAGTAAATAAAGTGCAGCAAGGTGGCCCAATCCTTTTTGTAGCAAAGGACAAGCCTGGACAAACTCTTATATAGATAAAAGCGCTCCCGAGGACACATGGGAATTATCGTCAAGCTAGGTTTCATCACGATCATATGATTCGCATTCGGTACTTTGATAATTTGGTATGTGGGTGGACTAGTGCTTGGGTACTGCCCTTACTTGGACAAGCATCCCACTTATGATTAACCTCTATTGCAAGCATCCGAAACTACAACAAAAGTATTAAGGTAAACCTAACCATAGCATGAAACATATGGATCCAAATCAGCCCCTTACGAAGCAACACATAAACTAGGGTTTAAGCTTCTATCACTCTAGCAACCCATCATCTACTTATTACTTCCCAATGCCTTCCTCTAGGCCCAAATAATGGTGAAGTGTCATGTAGTCGACGTTCATATAACACCACTAGAGGAGAGACAACATACGTCTCATCAAAATATCGAACGAATACCAAATTCACATGACTACTAATAGCAAGACTTCTCCCATGTCCTCGGGAACAAATGTAACTACTCGCAAAGAATATTCATGTTCATTATCAGAGGGGTATTAATATGCATATAGGATCTGAACATATGATCTTCCACCAAATAAACCAACTAGCATCAACTATAAGGAGTAATTAACACTATTAGCAACCCATAGGTACCAATCCCAGACTTAGAGACAAGAATTGGATACAAGAGATGAACTAGGGTTTGAGAGGAGACGGTGATGGTGAAGATGTTGATGGAGATTGACCCCCTCCTGATGAGAAGATCGTTGGTGATGACGATGGCGATGATTTCCCCCTCCCAGAGGGAAGTTTCCCCAGCAGAATAGCTCCGCCAGAGCCCTAGATTGGTTCCGCCAAGGTTCCGCCTCGTGGCGGCAGAGTCTGGTCCTGAAAGCTTGCATATGATTTTTTTCCTCATTGAAAGACTCCATATAGCAGAAGATGGGCATCAGAGGGCCACCAGGGGGCCCACGAGGTAGGGGGCGCGCCAGGGGGTAGGGCGTGCCCCCACCCTCATGGGCAGGGTGTGGCCCCCCTGGTGAACTTCTTGCACTCAATATTTTTTATATATTCTGAAAATGACTTCCGTGAAGTTTCACGACTTTTGGAGCTGTGCAGAATAGGTCACTAATATTTGCTCCTTTTCCAGCCCAGAATCCCAACTGCCGGCATTCTCTCTCTTTATGTAAACCTTGTAAAATAAGAGAGGATAGGCATACGTATTGTGACATAATGTGTAATAACAGCCCATAATGCAATAAATATCGATATAAAAGCATGATGCAAAATGGACGTATCAACTCCACCAGGCTTAGACCTCCCTTGTCCTCAAGCGAAAGCCGAAATCGAAAAATATGTCCACATGTTTAGAGATAGAGGTGTCGATAAAAATAAAATACGGACATGAGGGCATCATGATCATTCTTAGAACAACAACTTATATAATTCTTGTCATATGATCTCTTACGCTAGAGTAACAATTAAATCACAATTTCAAGTATGAATCATAAACTTCATTGAAAACTAACAACCTATAATCTCAGTCATTGGAGCAATTGCAATTTATCATAACATAGGAAAGAGTGAATATAAGAGCTTTTCAGCAAGTCCACATACTCAACTATCATATAGTCTTTCACAATTGCTAACACTCACGCAATACTTATGGGTATCGAGTTTTAATCGGACACAGAGAAAGATAGGGGCTTATAGTTTTGCCTCCCAACGTTTTACCTCAAGGGTAATGTCAACAATAATAGTTCATGAAAACTCACATCCAATTAGCCATATATACTAGGATCTTTCCAACATGTTGTGCTTGCCAAAAGATAAAATGTAAAAAGGAAGGGTGAAGATCACCATGACTCTTATGTAAGGTAGGAGATAAAAGTAAAAGATAGGCCCTTCGCAGAGGGAAGCAGAGGTTGTCATGCGCTTTTATGGTTGGGTGCACTAAGTCTTAATGCGAAAGAACGTCACTTTATATTGCCACTTGTGATATGGACCTTTATTATGAAGTCTGTCGCTTTTATTTCTTCCATATCACACAATTGTATAAAGCTTATTTTCTCCCACACTAATAAGTCATACATATTTAGAGGGCAATTTTTATTGCTTGCACCGATGACAACTTACTTGAGGGATCTTACTCAATCCATAGGTAGGTATGGTGGACTCTCATGGCAAAACTGGTCTAAGGGTGTTTGGAAGCACAAGTAGTATCTCTACTTAGTGCAAAGAATTTGGCTAGCATGAGGGGGAAAGGCAAGCTCAATCATGTTGGATGATCCATGACAATATAATTTATCTCAGATGTAAGAAAACGTAACCCATTACATTGTCTTCCTTGTCCAACGTCAACTCTTTAGCATGTCATATTTTAATGAGTGCTCACAATCATAAAAGATGTCCAAGATAGTATATTTATATGTGAAGACCTCTCTTTCTTTATTACTTCCTATTAATTTCAATGATGACCAAAACTATGTTTGTCAACTCTTATCAACTTTTAATCATCATACTCTTTCTATGTGAGCTCATTACTCTCCATAAGATCCATATGATCTCTTTTATTCTTTTTATTCTTTCTTTTTTCTTTTATTCACTCAAGATCATGGAAAAATAATCAAGCCCTTGACTCAACACTAATCTTTATTATATATATCTCATGGAGTCGATTACCTAGAAGGATCATAAAGCAAAACTCACAACTAGATCATACTAAAACTTTATGCTACTAGATCAAGATTTATCAAAAGGATCGAACTAAGAAAAATGGTACGGATAAAAGTGATGGTGATACGACCGGGGCACTCCCCCAAGCTTGGCAGTTGCCAAGGGGAGTGCCCATACCAGATACTTAGTTCTTCTTTGTTGGTGAAGAAGGTGATGGTTTTGTTGATGGCGCTGGCTTCTTCCTTAATTTGCGCTTGAGGACAGAATTTTGGTCCCTTAGGTCCTTGATCTCCTGCCCCAGGCTCAGTATCTTTTTGCATAGTTCCTGCTTATTTTCCTGCAAGAGGCGAAAAGGGATAAACTCGATCTTAGGTTTCTTTACTCTATCCGGGAGGCTTGACTTTTTGAACTCCACATGCATGTCCCCAGGTTGAGGTAATGGGACTTCATCTTCTTCTGAGCTCGTCTCCTCCCTTCCCTTGGGTTCATAGTCCTCTTCTTCTTCCATAGTCCAACCATAGTGCTCCACATCCCCATAGACCTTAGAATCTGCAAGGTAGTTAGCCACATAGCTTTCTCCTTCCGAATCCTGGGACGACATGTTGCTCTAATCTGCAGCAGGACAGCTCGAAACAAAGACAGGAAATATTTGCGTGATACAGGAGTCAAAACCTCTGGGAGATTATATAATGAATTTTTACCGACAAAAATACGTAACGTGTAAGAAAACGGAGTCCGGAGAGCACACGAGGTGCCCACAAGGCAGGGGGCGTGCCAAGGGGGTGGAGCGCGCCCTCCACCCTCGTGGAGCCCTCGTGTCCTTCCCAGACTGCTTCTTATTTTTTTATTTTTCTAAATATTCCAAAACGGAGAACAATTTCCATTAGAACTATTTTGGAGTCGGTTTACTTACCGTACCACATACCTATTCCTTTTTGGAGTCTGAAATGTTTCGGAAAGTGTCCCTTATGTATTCCTCCGGGATTACGGTTTCAATAACATTGGTTTCAACATTTATAAGATTACCTGAGATATAATGTTTAATTCTTTGACCATTCACAACCTTCGGATTTGTGCCTTCGAAGTTGTTGATTTCTATGGCACTAGAACGATAGACCTCCTCGATAACGTAAGGACCTTCCCATTTAGAGAGAATTTTTCCTGCAAAAATTCTTAAACGAGAGTTGTATAGCAATACATAATCACCTACATTAAACTCACACTTTTGTATTCTTTTGCCATGCCATCTTTTAACTTTTTCTTTAAATAATTTGGCATTCTCGTAGGCTTGGGTTCTCCATTCATCGAGTGAGCTAATGTCAAATAACCTCTTCTCACCGGCAAGTTTGAAATCATAATTGAGTTCTTTATTAGGCCAATAAGCCTTATGTTCTAGTTCGAGAGGTAAGTGACATGCTTTTCCATAAACCATTTTATACGGAGACATACCCATAGGATTTTTATATGCAGTTCTATAGGCCCATAATGCATCATCAAGTTTGTTGGACCAATTCTTTCTAGATCTATTAACAGTCTTTTGCAAAATTAATTTGAGTTCTCTATTGCTCAATTCTTCTTGACCACTAGACTGTGGGTGATAAGGAGATGCAATTCTATGATTAACATGATATTTAGCAAGCATTTTACGGAAAGCACCATGAATAAAATGTGAACCACCATCAGTGATTAAATATCTAGGGACTCCAAACCTTGGAAAAATAACTTCTTTAAGCATATTAATAGAGGTGTTATGATCAGCACTACTAGTTGGAATAGCTTCTACCCACTTAGTAACGTAATCAACAACAACTAAAATATGTGTGTATCCATTGGAGGCAGGAAAAGGTCCCATATAATCAAATCCCCAAACATCAAATGGTTCAATAACAAGTGAATAATTCATAGGCATTTCTTGACGTCTACTATTATTACCAATTCATTGAAATTCATCACAAGATACAACAAACTTACGTGCATCCTTGAAGAGAGTAGGCCAATAAAAACTGGATTGCAATACCTTGTGTGCAGTTCTATCTCCAGCATGGTCTCCTCCATAAGCTTCGGAGTGACACTTGCGTAGGATCTGTTCCTGTTCATCCTCAGGTACACAACGTCTAATAACACCATCTACTCCTTCTTTATAAAGATGTGGGTCATCCCAAAAGTAATGTCTCAAATCATAGAAAAACTTTTTCTTTTGCTAATATGTGAAACTAGGTGGTATAAACTTAGCAACAGTGTAATTAGCATAATCAGCATACCATGGAGCAGCATGAGAAGCATTTAGGACATTTAATTGTTCATCAGGAAAGCTATCATCAATAGGTAGTGGGTCATCAAGAACATTTTCCAACCTAGACAAGTTATCTGCAACGGGGTTCTCAGCTCCCTTTCTATCAGTAATATGCAAATAAAATTCTTGTAGCAAGAGAACCTGTCGTGGAATTGTCACGGCAGATGTCCTAGCAAAAGGACTTAGTCATAGGGCCATCGCAACTAGGAAGCTTAAAGGGGTTAATCGGGACAAAGGACACGAGAGGTTTATACTAGTTCGGCCCCTTACGATGAAGGTAAAAGCCTACGTCTAGTTTTTAGGTCTAGAATATTTTCCATTTTGAACAGCCATTTGATCCAGAATAATATCAAGAAATTAAGAAACTTGTTTACCTCAACACTTGGCCAATTTTGTTTCTGGCATTTCTCAAATATCTGTAGTCATGGCGGCTTATTACGCCAGCTCACTTTTCCCTTATATGACATTAGCCCTTACTTAAGCCGCCATTACTCATTTGCACCATCATCATTTAACTTAACCATTGAATTGAACTGGCACATTACTTTCTTTTTAGTTTGTCCTTTGATCATCATGCCGTCAAAAGCACCGACTGTCTGCAACTGGGTCCCTTCCACAGTCACTGAAGACACCTTGAAGGAATTCTTCACCATAGGATTTTTGCGAGGGAAAAGTGTTATGTCTTATCGTGCACCTGACCCGGACGAAGAACAGCCTAATCCCAAAGACGGTGAAGTTATTGTCTTCACTGACCATATGAATCGGGGCTTTTCACCACCTAGCTCAAAGTTCTTCAGAGACGTTCTTCATTTTTTTCAAACTCCACCCTCAAGATCTTGGACCCAATTCCATATCCAACATCTGCAATTTCCATGTTCTCTGTGAGGTGTATCTTCAAGAAGAGCCGACTGTGGAACTCTTCAGAGAGTACTTTTATCTGAACCGCCAAAATGAGTGTACCAATGGCCCTAGCTTGGAACTTGGTGGAATCTTAATTCAGCGCCGATAGGGCACCATCTTTCCCCTAATAGTCTTACCGAGTCATCCCAAAGATTGGAATCAGACCTGGTTCTATTGCCAAGAAACGTCACCAACCAATGAAAAACCACTGTCGGGTTATCACGCGAAGCGTCTAGATTCCAAGTTTGCGCTCCCTGATAAGCTTACTGCCGCTGAACGCAAGAAGCTTATTCCATCTATTAAAAGGATTAATGCCTTATTGGGGAATGGCTTAACCGGAGTTGACTTGATCCGTTGCTGGATCTCTTGGCGGGTCATCCCTCTAAGCCGCCGATCCAAATTGATGTATGACTATGGAAGAGGCCCAGATGACTCTCTTCGTCACAACTCCATACAACTAATTGAAGAAGATATTGTTTCAATGTCAACCCTCCTTGTGAACGGCAAATATGAAGACTGCAGGAAAGTCGGGTTAAACCCCTTCTGCAAACTTAACCCGGCGCCAGAGGTAAAACCCATGACCTCTCTCTCTTTGTGTTTTCCTTAGTATTTTTAAATACTTGCATGACCTTTTATCCTGTTTATTTGTTTACCGGCCAAATCTGACTTCTGGAAGGCCAAGTATGACCATGAAGCTGCCAAGAAGGCTAAAGCCGCTGCCATAGCCACCAGGAAGACGGCCCGGAGGTCCAAGAATAAGAGGAGCACTACTTCGGGCCTGTTAAAGCTTGACGATGATTCTGAGTCGGAGGTAGCCCTTGATTCCCTTGGCCAGTTTTTTAATAACCTTATTGACACTGACTATTGCCAGGATGACACGGGGGCCAGCCAGGCCGTAGAAGAAGAGGTAACTATTTCCTCCGACTCAGCCCTTTTGCCAAGACAGAAACTTCGACTGGTAACCCGGAAAGTAAGGTTATCGCACCCTTTGGCTTATTTGGACCCTCATTTTCTTTTGAAAAAGCAGCAACATGAGAGCCGCCGCCAGGCCCGGAATAATGACGATGATGAATCACCTCCCGTTTTACAACAAACTCCTCGAAAGCGCCAAAATGAGGTTTCTTTCATCTTCCTCTGTTGCTTTCATTAATGAATCTATTCCCTTGCGTCACTGACTTTATTTTACCTTTTACAGTAGGTTTCTCGCTCTTCTGGTGACTCATCTCAGACTCAGTTTCCGGCTTTCAAAACTGCTCCTGGGTAAGGAAAAATCAGTTTTCCTCTATATCTTTAAAACTACATCATTGTACTAACTGTCTCATAAAATCTTTCTTAGTGGTCAAGCCAAGTCCAAGAAAGCCAAGGTGATTAAACCAGCGGAAGACCCGTCAGTTCTTGCACCTAAAACGACCATGCCAACTTCTCCCCCTCGAACTAAAGCACCAGAGGACCCGGTTGTTGATACTCAATTGGATCCTCCTAAGCCGTCAACTGATGATACCATTGTTAATCCCTCTACTGCCAGACCATCCAGTTTAGCTAACCCGCCAACATCTTCTGATCATGGTGTTCTGATCACTGGCAGCGGATTTGTTGCGCCGAGTAATCCAACTGTGCTAGCCACGCATTCTGCCAAACAGGAGGCCTTAGAAAGGCAGAAAGTACAGTTTGATATCTGTCATTATACTCTTCTGAATGCTAGTGACATATTGTCCGTCTATCTCAGTCATGTGCATTCCAGCCGTGAGTCAGAAATTGAGATGGTCAAGCAATTGCAGCTAAAATATGAGGTATGTTTTCCGGCTTATTTATACTCCGTCAGCCCCCAAGTCTTCAGATGATGATCATGAATGATCTGTAGACTTTATGATATATGTTGATACTTTGCCTCTGAAAGTCTAATAGAGTAGCATAAACTTGACATGTAGTCCCCAATGGCCGGCTCAATTTATCATAAATGAACCGGTACTTAACTTTATAACTGTCCTTTACTAGTTCCAATAAGTATTGCAATCCGACTCAATCTTGAAAAAACTTTCTGAATATCATGCATTAGCCCCCAAGTGCCAAGTGTTGTTACTTTGTAAAACACTTGGGACTTGAAACATATAAGAGTCATAAAAAATTTCTTTGGCAGACATTAGCCCCCAAGTGTCAAGTGGTATTGCGATGAAAAGTACTTGAGGCTTGAACCCTTATAACTTTTAGGTTAAGCCTTGACATATCAGTGTATGTTTTGCAGAACGCCCTATCTGAATTGGGCTCCCAATTAACTGATGCAAAGACCCGGCTGGCGGATCAAGAGGCAGAAATCAAAACTGCTGACTCTAAACTCCAATTCAGTCTTTCTGAGATAGAAAAATTGAAGACCAACTTGACTACAAAGAAGAAAACCTGGGCTGAAGAAAAGATGCTGCTGGTTCAACACGCCAAAACAGCTAAGGCGGCTCTTGAAGAGGTTACCTCAGAGCTCACCGGCTTAGGGAACTGTGTCTCTCAAATGGTCTCTGCCATCTTCAGTAAGTCATTTGTATTAATCACTTATACCTTATTGTGACCCGGAATATAAACCACCTGTTGAACCTTTGTAGAAAATAACTCGTAGGTCCACGAAGCCAAAATCTGAGCCAAGATAGTGTGACCAAACTGAAGGCGGTTTATACCTTAGTGGAGCAGTTGTATACTGGTGCTCAACGAGTACTTGCTGCTATCTCCCCTACCAACCAAGGACCCAACCAGCTGAGTGACATTTTGAAGAAATTATCGATCTTACCCGCCAGGTTTCAAGAGGTCAAACGATCATGTGCCAGAGCCAGAGCCCTGACTACCCCGAGCCGCTCCAAAGCCTGGGTGCCAGATCTAGACCCGGCGGATGTAGCTAAGGGGTACCCTACCATGAAGGAAGACGGGACTCTATTTGAGCAAGATGACTTCATTGCCTGCGTGAGGGGAGTTCGACCACAAGCTACCATCCTTGGAGATGAGACTTACATCGATAAATATCAGCCGGGTTTTGATATGGAGAATAATAAGATCGCGACTCCCTCTTATAAAGTGACGGATATTATCCCGCCGATACGCCCACACACATTTGCCCCAGAGATTGACCCGGTTGGCTTATTAATTGATGATGAGGCCGAATTCATTGCTCTGAACGGCTTTGATTGGTCCAATCCCGGCTTTCAACCAGTGGAGGGAGGTGAACCGACCAGGGGGGGGGTCATAACCATCTGAACAATCCAGCTTTTAGATTAGGACCTGTCTTAAGAGAGAGAAACAGTAACCTTTTGGGCTCTTAATGCCTTGTAATAGGTTAGTTTAAAAAAACTACATATTTGCCTATGCCATTGTGCATAAGATGCCATGTGTGACTCTTTGCTCTTGATGTCAATATATGCGTCACATCTATGGTTACATCTGTAATATTTCAACTCTGTTCCTGTAGAAAAGGAAAAGCTGGCTTGGCGGTTTAGCATCGAACATGTCAGAACACCCGGTACAGGACCAATGATTTTATCATAGTAGAAAAAACAGAACCAGACGTGAAATAAACAAGGTTGAAACATCCTTTGATTAATGAAAAAACACAGAAAAATTTGTTCTTGAATAACAGTCATACCTGTATTCTTTGCATCTGGACTACTGGTTTATATGACCCGGGTGATGAGGTTGATGACCCAGTCTTTTTTGAGAAGTCAATGCTTCTATATGCTTGATGACTATCATGCCTTGGCGGCTTATTGTCAAATAGTCAAGACGGTGAAAAAACCGTGCTGATCATTTAGATTTGAGACAACAAAGACCAATAAAACAAAATACTAGATTTCAAATAACATAAATTATCTTTTTAACTGAAATTTGGGGGTTTCTGATTCGAATACGATCAGTAAACCGGACCAAAGGGGTTAAGCTAAGATTAAAATATGATCATATAGCCCCAAGTGGCTTTGGCGTTGCGCCGATCAAGAGGGTACCGCCAGCTATGTTCTCTTTGGTTCGAATACGACCTATGTTTGAACAGGAAGCCCCCAAATGACCTTGAGAGGTTTTTAACGACCCTAATTCGAATACGATCCAAGTCAGACCCAAAAGGGGTTAAGCTATGATTCGGATACGATCAATAAGCCCCCTAGTGAGTTTGGCTTTGAGCCGATCAAGATGGTTACGATAGCTATGTTCTCTTTTGTTCGAATACGACCTATGTTTGAACAGGAAGCCTCCAAGTGATCCTGAGATTTACAGCTAGATTTGAATACGATCATAAGCCGGACCAGAAAGGTTAAGCTAGATTCAGATATGATCAGCTCCTTAATAGTCATGAAAATAGTAAAGATATATGATCTTTGAAGAGGAAAAAGACAGAGGTCCTGCTTTATTACTTATCATAATATATACAACATCAAAGTATGCACATGACGAGATCTAGTAGCTCAGGTGTAGTATGGACGAAGCTGAGCAATGTTCCATGGCCGGCGGGTCCCCTCCTTCGACTTACGTGAGTCTTTGTGCTCTCGAACGTCAATGAGGTAATATGACCCGTTGTTTAAATTCTTGCTGACCACAAAGGGTCGTTCCCAAGGCGGGGATAGTTTGTGTGCATCCGACAGATCCTGAATGAGGCGGAGCACCAGGTCACCTTCTTGAAAGGTCCTGGACTTAACCCGACGGCTGTGATAATGACGCAGTTCCTGTTGATAAATTGCTGATTGAGCCGCTGCCAAGTCTCTCTCCTCATCTAACAAGTCAAGTGCATCATGTCGGGCTTGTTCATTATTTGCTTCAACGTAAGCTGCCACGCAAGGCGAGTCATGACGGATGTCACTAGGCAGCACCGCTTCCGCTACATAAACCATGAAGAAAGGTGTATAACCTGTAGACCTGTTAGGAGTGGTGTTGATACTCCACAGCACCGAGGGTAATTCCTCTGCCAACAACCCACCGTCCGTTGTAAGGGGACCATGAGCCGGTGCTTGAGACCTTTTAAGATTGCCTGATTTGCTCTCTCAGCCTGAGCATTAGATTGAGGGTGAGCTACGGAAGAAACATCAAGCCGGATGTGCTCTCGTTGAGAAAACTCCTCCATAGCACCTTGGGACAAATTAGTGCCATTGTTAGTGATAATGCTGTGTGGAAAACCAAAGCGAAAAATCACCTTTTTCATGAACTGAACCACTGTGGCTGCATCACACTTACTTATTGGCTCTGCCTCAGCCAATTTTGTGAATTTGTCAACTGCCACTAAAAGGTGTGTCTTTTTATCCTTGGACCTTTTGAAAGGTCCGACCATGTCAAGCCCCCAAAGTGCAAACGGCCAAGTGATTGGAATCATCCGCAACTCTTGAGCCGGCACATGCGCTCGCCGTGCAAATTTTTGACATCCATCACACCTACTGACCAGATCCTCTGCATCAGCGTGAGCCGTTATCCAATAAAACCCATGAAGAAAAGCTTTGGACACAAGAGACTTAGACCCGGCGTGATGACCACAATCCCCTTCATGGATCTCTCGAAGTATTTCTTGGCCTTCTTCAGGAGAAACACAATGCTGAAACGCTCCAGTGATGCTGCGATGGTACAACTCTCCGTCAGAAATCGTCATTGACTTGGACCGCTGGGTTATCTGTCGGGCCAGGGTCTCGTCCTCTGGCAACTCGCCCCGGGTCATGTAAGCCAGGAACGGTATTGTCCAATCTAGAATAACATGAATAGCCGTCACTAACTGCGCCTACGAGTCAGGAATGGCCAAATCTTTCTCTGTAGGCAACTTAACAGACGGGTTATGTAAAACATCCAAAAAGGTGTTAGGTGGTACCGTCTTACACTGAGATCCCAACCGGCTTAAGGCATCGGCCGCTTCGTTCTTTCTGCGGTCAATGTGTTCCACTTGATAACCCTTAAAATGCCCTGCAACAGCGTCGACCTCGCGGCCATAAGCCGCCATGAGAGGATCCTTGGAATCCCACTTGCCTGATACCTATTGAGCCACCAAATCTGAATCGCCAAGGCACCGGACCTGACTCGGACTCATCTCTTTAGCCATTGAAGACCATGGAGCAAGGCTTCATATTCTGCTGCGTTGTTAGTACAAGCAAACATCAATCGTAACACATAACAAAACTTGTCCCCTCGAGGAGAAGTTAAAACGACTCCAGCCCCTGAGCCTTCCAACTATCTGGACCCATCAAAATGAATCGTCCAATATGTGTTGTCTGGTTTCTCCTCTGGCATCTGCAATTCTGGCCAATCGTTAATGAAGTCAACCAGCACTTGAGACTTGATCGCAGTACGTGGCATATACTTCAAACTATGAGACCCAAGTTCAATTGTCCACTTGGCGACTCGTCCCATGGCTTCTCTATTTTGAATGATGTCCCCTAGAGGAGCAGATCTAACCATAGTGATTGGGTGACCCTGAAAGTAATGTTTAAGCTTCCGGCTTGCCATGAACACCCTATAAACGAGTTTCTGCCAGTGTGGATATCTTTGTTTAGATTCAATGAGCACCTCACTGACATAGTAAACCGGCCGTTGGACCAGATGTTCCTTGCCAGCCTCCTTGCGCTCCACAACAATGGCCAAGCTAACCGCACGTGAGTTAGCAGCTACATATAACAACAACGGCTCTTTCTCAACTGGAGAAGCAAGAACCGGCGGCTCAGCGAGCTGTTTCTTCGGATCCTCAAAAGCAGGGTTAGCAGCATCACTCCATACAAAGTCATCCGCCTTTTTCATCATCTGATACAAAGGTATTGCCTTCTCCCCTAACCGGCTTATGAACCGGCTTAAGGCAGCGATGCGACCCGCCAAACGCTGAACGTCATTGATGCACACCGGCTTGGCCAGAGATGTAATTGCCTTAATTTTCTCTGGACTAGCCTCAATACCTCTGTTAGACACCAAAAAACCCAAAAGTTTGTCAGCTGGGACTCCAAAAACACATTTGACCGGGTTAAGCATCATCTTGTAGACCCAGAGGTTATCAAAGATCTCCTTCAGATCAGTTACCAAGGTTTCTTTCTCTCTGGATTTCACCACTATGTCATCCACATAAGCATGAACGTTACGCCCAATCTGACTTGGAATCAAACTTGGTTCTATTGTAGAGACACCTCCCCTGAAGATGAGAACCCTCTGTTGGGCTACCGTGCCCACCGGCTTGCCAATACTCATCCACTTCCACAATGATTAAGTGCCCGGGAATGGGCTCCGTACGTACCTCAACTCACCAAGATGAGAGCCTTCTTGGCCAACGGTTTAACAGGTGTAGACTTTGTCCGTTGCTGGATATCCTGGAGTATCTTGCCGCTAAGTCGCCACTCCAGCTTAATGTGCGAGTATACCGGTGAAGTAGAAGACTCCCAACGTCATCTCAATATTCAGCTAACAGATGAAGAAGTCACTGAGGCTGTCAAGAAAATATTGAACGAATCGGAAGCTGCCTGTCGCCAAACTGGATTAAACCCCTTTTACACCAAAAACAAACCACCTGCTATAAGTATTGTTCTTTCGCTTTACACTTGATATCTTTAGACTGTACAATCTTTGAATACCCTTCTGCTTATTTGTAAACAGGGTGATGATCCGTTCTGGAAGAAGAAACCTCAAGAAAAAGCGGCAAAGCCTTCCCGTCCTAAAACAAAAACTGTCAAGAAAACCACAAAGCGGAAGGCACCTGAACACATCAGTATGGAACTGGATGACGACCCGGATGAACCGGAAGTTGAGGTAGAACTTGATTCACTTGGTTCACTTTTCATGCATCTCATTGACAATGATACTTATCAGGAGGACGTTGAAGGCAGCCAAGCTGACAATGCATAGATAATTATCCTTTCCTCCGGTTCAGACTCTCTGCCAACACAAAAAATCCGTCAAGTGGTCCGGAAAGTAAGCTTTTCTCATCCTCTTGCTCACTTGGATACAACATTTATTTTGAAGAAGCAGCAGCACGAGGCTCGCCGCATAACCTGGCACAGCGGCCAAAAGGTCACTTCGACCGGTTTGCCGATCTGAGGTCTCACCCACTTCTGACACTTCTTATCCCAAGGCAGGGTATTTCCGACAACCTCTTAATCCGTCTGATCCGAATTATCAGGTGACACCTCCTTCATCTTCTAGCGAGTCAACAGCAACACAACTCCCTCCTCTCATAACCGTGGATGGGTAAGTATTTCAATCCAATCTTTTGATGTTTCACACTCTGTATGCTATATTAACCTTTGTACCTTGTTCTTTTTAGAGCCAAAGCCAGACACAGTAAGAAGGCTCGGGTGAATAACTCGCCCGAAGATCATGTGGTTGTTGAACCGGAGGAGACTGCAGAACCGGAGGGTCGAAATACTGAAGCCACATTTGACGAACCGCCCCCTCTGGATCATAATGTTGATGAACCAGCAGAAGTTGAAACTGCCGTACCAGATGGTGAACCGGCAAGTCCAATCCGGGCTGCTGACAAACCTTCGAGTCCAGTAAGGACTAGTGACATTCCGTCAACTCCAGAAAAGGCTGCTGGAGACAAAGAAGGCAAGGTTATCATTACCGGTATGAGCCACACCTCTCCTGGCCATCCTATTATATTGGCGAAACATAGTGCCAAGGAAGAGCGTGCTGCCATGGAAAAAGGAAAATGGAGCACCGACTTGTCAAGGTACGCCCATCTCACCACTCAAGAACTCCACTCCGGTTTTCTAAACCGTCTGCACTCAAACCATGATTATGAAGACGGTTTGGTGAACCTGATGAAGGAGCACTATGAGGTATTTTCATCACTTTTCCTTTCTTAAATCTAAAGTACAAGTACCAACCCAAGTAGCCCCCAAGGGCCGGTTTATGATGGCAATCATAAACCGAGACTTTATAATACCTTAACTCTTGCAAACTTGTCCTCCATATACCAACTGATCTTTTTGAAGTAAACCAGACGTGATCATTGTATTCCTGTAGTTTTCGCCTGTGTAGTCCCCAAGGGTCAGTTTATCTTTCCAAGGTGAACCGGGTCTTTAATTCATGCATCCATTTGAACAGATGTATGATACGTCTCCAACATATCTATAATTTTTGATTGCTCCATGCTATATTATCTACTGTTTCGGACTATATTGGGCTTTATTTTCCACTTTTATATTACTTTTGGGACTAACCTATTAACCGGAGGCCCAACCCAGAATTGTTGTTTTTTGCCTATTTCAGTGTTTCGAAGAAACGGAATACCAAACGGAGTCCAAACAGAATAAAACCTTTGGGAACGTGATTTTCTCACCGAACGTGATCCAGGAGACTTGGACCCTGCTCCAAGGAACAAAAGAGGCGGTCACGAGGGTGGGGGCGCCCCCCCTAGGGCGCACCCCCTGCCTCGTGGGCCCCTCAGAGCTCCACCGACGTACTCCTTCCTCCTATATATACCTATGTACCCCCAAACGAGTAGATACGGAGCCAAAAACCTAATTCCACCGTGGCAACTTTCTGTATCCACGAGATCCCATCTTGGGGCCTGTTCCGGAGCTCCGCCGGAAGAGGGTCGTCATCACGGAGGGCTTCTACATCATCATAGCCTCTCCGATGAAGTGTGAGTAGTTTACCTCAGACCTTCGGGTCCATAGTTAGTACCTAGATGGCTTCTTCTCTCTCTTTGAATCTCAATACAAAGTTCTCCCCCTCTCTTGTGGAGATCTATTCGATGTAATCTTCTTTTTGCGGTGTGTTTGTTGAGACCGATGAATTGTGGGTTTATGATCAAGTCTATCTATGAATAATATTTGAATCTTCTCTGAATTCTTTTATGTATGATTGGTTATCTTTGCAAGTCTCTTGGAATTATCTGTTTGGTTTGGCCAACTAGATTGGTAGTTCTTGCCATGGGAGAAGTGCTTAGCTTTGGGTTCAATCTTGCGGTGTCCTTTCCCAGTGACAGAAGGGGCAGCAAGGCATGTATTGTATCGTTGCCATAGAGGATAACAAGATGGGGTTTATTTCATATTGCATGAATTTATCTCTCTACATCATGTCATCTTGCTTAAAGCGTTACTCTGTTTTTAACTTAATACTCTAGATGCATGCTGGATAGCGGTCGATGAGTGGAGTGATAGTAGTAGATGCAGAATCGTTTCGGTCTACTTGTCACGGACGTGATGCCTATATACATGATCATGCCTAGATATTCTCATAACTATGCTCAATTCTGTCAATTTCTCAACAGTAATTTGTTCACCCACCGTAGAATACTTATGCTCTTGAGAGAAGCCACTAGTGAAACCTATGGCCCCCGGGTCTATTCTCATCATATCAATCTCCATCACTTTAATCTTGCTTTGCTTTTTTACTTTGCCTTTTACTTTTACTTTGCATCTTTAAACCAAAAATACCAAAAATATTATATCTATCAGATCTCACTCTCTTAAGTGACCGTGAAGGGATTAACAACCCCTAATCGCATTGGTTGCGAGTAGCTATCGTTTTGTGCAGGTACGAGGGACTTGAGCGTGGCCTCCTACTGGATTGATACCTTGGTTCTCAAAAACTGAGGGAAATACTTACGCTACTCTGCTGCATCATCCCTTCCTCTTTGGGGAAAACCAACGCAAGCTCAAGACGTAGCAATGTACATTAGCCCCCAAGTGTCAAGGATAATGCTTGCATTGTACTTGAGACATGCAAATAAAATTTTGAGGATAGAGAAAATAGGCATTAGCCCCCACGTACAAAGTGCATAACTTGTTCTACGCTTGGTACATCAAATATACATATCTCATTGTTGATATATCTTGCCTTTGCAGGCCGAGCTGAGCAAACGGGATGCTCAAACCGCTGACCTTCAGGAGAATGTCAAATCTCAGCAAGCAGAGGCTTCCAAGGCCAAGGACGAGTTGACAAATGCCTTAGCAGCCATGGAAAGGCTGAAAGAGACCTTTAACAAAGAGCGTGCAGACTGGGAGATAGAAAAGGCCGGTTTAACAAAGAAGGCTGAAGACGCAGAAGCAGCCCTGAAACTGGTGGTTGAATAACTGACCGGGTTAAAACGGCAGATTAACACCATGACCTCTGTTGTCTTTGGTGAGTATCTGCATATGAAGTTTTTCCAATCCATAACATCTTATCAAAAAAACGGTTTACTGATGCTTTACCATGACAGGGACCCGCATTACTCATCTGGGCTCCGATATGCGGATGAAGCTTAAAGAGGCCTATACTTTGATAGAAGAGTTGTATTCTGGATCCCAGCGAGCCATTTGCACTGTAGCTTATAGCAAGCCTCCGCCAGTGCTGATCAAAGAAACCATCGAAAAGCTGGCCATGCTACCTGCTCGGTTGGATGAACTGAAGAGATCAGCCGCAAGGTCAGGTGCGCTGACCATGCTAATCCGTGCCAAGGCGTGGATTCCAGATCTTGAACCGGCAGATATCGGCCAAGGCTACCCCAGCATGAAGGAAGATGGCACCAACTTCAACAATGATGATCCTCGAAGGCTGACAAAGGAGATGCGGCCTATAGCAAGCAAATTGGCAGATGACACAGATCTATCTCATTTTCAACCGGTTTACGATGCTGAAGGGAAAAGACAGCCTGCGCTGATTCACAATGTGGAAGATCTTGTGCCCCCAATCCGTAAGCACACTTATGCTCCTGACATCGACCCTTCCACCCTTATTCATGAAGAAGCTGTTTTTCAAGCCTTAACTGGAATCGATTGGTCAATGATTGACTTCCAGCGACTGGGTAGAGATGAAGAGAATGTGACCACTCAAGATGACCCTCAATCGTCAAGCCGTCCAGATGAGGAATCATAAACCGGAGGCCGGTTTACCAGTTACAGTCTTCCACTCTTTAAAACAATTATTCAATTTGGGCTGTTTAAAGCGCCTTGTAATAGGATAGCGTGAACACCTTTATCTGCCATGCCATCAAGCATGTTTGTTTTGCTTGTGACTTAAAACTTGCCATGCCTTTGGGAGTTATGATATGCATAGTCCATTATGGCTTTTTTTCCTGCATATAAAAACTTGAAAATGTCCTAGTGGTTTACCACTGGACGGGTCATAATGCCCAAAAAATATATACATAACTTGGATGGATAACCAAGATTGTAATAACCAGATATAAAAATAGATGATACCTAGGATATACCTTGTTGGCTGACCAACTGTTTGTATAGTAAGGGTGAAAAACACCAATCTGGACTGTTGATGACTCCTTGCCCTCTTGCTGGTTCATAGAAAGACCATACCGGGCTATAATAGCCACCGATTTGTTCGTATAATGCTGGTGACATCTGGTCAAAACCAGACTGGAGCAACGTACTGCCGGTTTAGAACTGATCATGTACAGACAACTGAGCGTTGAAAGCCACGCCGGGTTGTAATAAACACCGGTTTATCAGAAAATATTCATAAATCCCTTATCAAAAGATTGTAAAACAGCAAAGACAAAAGAAATATGCAAGGCTTTTCATGGGCTACCAGGCCCTAAATCGAGGCTTTTCATGGGCTGCCAGGCTGCTGAGTTAAACCATTTTGCAAAGCCTTTTAAGATGGACCTCAATCTTTAACCAATCACCGTTTTAACTTTGACAAGTTCAGGGTCTATGAGATTGACTTGTCAAACGTTGGATGGGTCATACCAGGTTTACCTGGACGGAGTGGCTTACTTAAAGAGGTAGGATAACCCGGGGTTTTAGGTGAGTACACCTGGCTTCCAAGCCTGGCTTGATAGCCTATTACAAAGGTGCAAGCTCGTTGTTCTTTGAGAAGCAAGGAGCCCCCAAGTAATATTTGAGCTATGCTCAGTGGTTATAGATGTTTGAGTTGCGCTTTATGCAAAAGACTCTCTTTGGTTCCACATAATTTCCCTTTGGCTTTAAGCCTATAAAAAGGTGTAGCTATGGTGTAAATACAACCAAGCCCCCTAGTGATTTCCCTTTTTGGTTTTAAGCCGATCAAGAGGTGTAGTTATGGTTTGGATACGACCAAGCCCCCTAGTGATTTCCTTCATATTTGTGTGGCTTTATAAGACGGGTTAATAGTATTCCGCTTTGTAAGTAGAAACCCCCATGGAACCACACATGATGTGAAAAAGAACAGAGACCCGCTTTAGCTAAGGCTTCAGTTTATTATATAATAAATACATTGTCATAAGTATGTACATAAGAAGAGCCTGTGGCTCAAGTATAGTAAGGCCGAAGAAGAGCTATATTCCACAGCCACTGGGTCTCCTCCTCCGATTTGCGTGAGTCTTTGTGCTCTCGAACATCGATGAGGTAGTATGACCCGTTGTGCAGATTTTTGCTGACCACAAAAGGTCCTTCCCAAGGTGGAGATAACTTGTGCATATCAGGATGATCCTGGATGTGCCGGAGCACCAGATCGCCTTCTTGAAAAGTTCTGGTCTTAACTAGATGGATGTGATAACGTCGGAGATCTTGCTGATAAATCGCCGAATGTGCTGCTGCTAAATCATGCTCCTCATCTAACAGGTCCAGTGAGTCCTGACGTGCTTTCTCATTCTCAGCTTCAACGTAAGCCGCCACACGGGGTGAGTCATGACGGATGTCACTAGGGAGAAATGCCTCTGCTCCGTAAACCATGAAGAAAGGCGTGTAACCCGTAGACCTGTTTGGTGTGGTGTTGATACTCCATAAAACGGAAGGTAACTCCTCCACCCAACAAGCCGGCGTCCGCTTTAAGGGAACCATAAGCCGGGGTTTGATACCTCTCAAAATTTCTTGATTTGCCCTCTCTGCTTGACCACTAGACTGGGGGTGAGCCACTGATGCTACATCAAGCCGGATGTGCTCAAATTGACAATATTCCTCCATATCTCCTTTGGACAGATTAGTACCATTATCAGTTATAATGCTATGTGGAAAACTAAACCGGAATATCACCTTTTTAATGAATTGAACCGCCGTGGCTGCATCACTCTTACTGACTGGCTCTGCCTCTACCCACTTGGTAAACTTGTCAACCGCCACTAACAGGTGGGTCTTTTTGTCCTTGGATCTCTTAAAGGGTCCAACCATATCGAGCCCCCAAGTTGCAAACAGCCAAGTAATTGGAATCATTCTCAACTCCTGAGCCGGAACATGAGCGCGACATGCAAATTTCTGACAACCGTCACACCTTTTGACTAAATCCTCAGCATCGGCATGAGCCGTCAACCAATAGAAGCCGTGACGAAAAGCCTTCGCCACCAAGGATTTTGAACCGGCATGGTGACCACAATCTCCTTCGTGGATTTCTCGCAAAATCTCACAACCCTCTTGAGGAGACACACAACACTGAATTGCTCCTGTGACGCTGTAACGATGTAACTCCCCATTGATAATGGTCATTGACTTGGATCGCCGGATTATCTGCCGGGCCAAGGTTTCATCCTCCGGTAACTCGGCCCGATTCATGTAAGCCAAGTATAGGACTGTCCAATCCGGTATAACATGCAAAGCCGCCACCAACTAGGCCTCCAGGTCAGGAACAACAACTCCTCCTCTGTGGGTATCTTGACCGACGGATTATGCAGTATGTCGAGGAAGATATTAGGTGGCACCGGTTTACGCTGAGAGCCTAGACGACTTAAAGTGTCTTCCGCTTCATTCTTTCGCCGGTCTATATGGTCCATTTGATAGCCCCTGAAATGACCAGCCACTATGTCTACCTCTCGTTGATATGCAGCCATGAGTGGGTCCTTAGAATCCCAAGTGCCAGATACCTGTTGAGCCACCAGGTCCGAGTCACCGAAGCACTTAACCCGGTTTAAGTTCATCTCCTTAGCCATCCGAAGACCGTGGAGTAAGGCCTCATACTCAGCTGCATTGTTAGTGCAAGGGGACATTAAACGAGGAACATAACAAAACTTGTCACCTCGTGGGGAAGTTAATATGACTCCAGCCCCCGAGCCCTCCAATTGCCTGGACCCATCAAAGTGAATAGTCCAATAAGTGGTGTCCGGCTTTTCCTCTGGTGCCTACAACTCGGTCCAATCATTGATGAAGTCCACGAGTGCTTGAGATTTGATCGCTGTGCGAGGTGTATATTTGAGTCTGTGAGGTCCAAGCTCGATAGCCCACTTAGCAATCCGTCCAGTTGCTTCTCTGTTTTGAATGATATCTCCCAGAGGGGCTGAACTGACCACTGTGATAGGATGACCCTGAAAATAATGCTTGAGCTTCTGGCTTGCCATAAACACCCCAAAGTAAAAGAGTTGGGCCAGAAGAGTCCCGAGCATCCAAATCTCGTGGATGACTCAGAGACCCCCCTGACGTGAAACTGACGCCAAAAATTCCTATAAATACGGAAGCCCCCGGAAAGAAACCTAGGTCGGGAGTTCCACCGCCGCGAGCCTCTGTAGCCACCAAAAACCAATCAGGACCCTGTTCCGGCACCCTACCGGAGGGGGGTCCATCATCAGTAGCCAACTTCATCATCCCGGCGCTCTCCATGACGAGGAGGGAGTAGTTCACCCTAGGGGATGAGGGTATGTACCAGTAGCTATGTTTTTGATCTCTCTCTCTCTCTCTCTCTCTCTTGTTCTTGATATGGTACGATCTTGATGTATCGCGAGCTTCGCTATTATAGTTGGATCTTATGATGTTTCTCCCCCTATATCTCCTTGTGATGAATTGAGTTTTCCCTTTGAAGTTATCTTATCGGATTGAGTCTTTAAGGATTTGAGAACACTTGATGTATGTCTTGCATGTGCTCATCTGTGCTGACAATGGGATATTCACATGATGCACTTGATGTATGTTTTGGTGATCAACTTGCGAGTTCTGTGACCTTGTGAACTTATGCATAGGGGTTGGCACACGTTTTCGTCTTGACTCTCCGGTAGAAACTTTGGGGCACTCTTTGAAGTTCTTTGTGTTGGTTGAATAGATGAATCTGAGATTGTGTGATGCATATCGTATAATCATACCCGCAGATACTTGAGGTGACATTGGAGTATCTAGGTGACATTAGGGTTTTGGTTTATTTGTGTCTTAAGGTGTTATTTTACTATGAACTCTAGGGATGTTTGTGACACTTATAGGAATAGCCCAATGGATTGATCGGAAAGAATAACTTTCACTACAAGAAATATGTCAAGTTCCGACCATCACTATTGGTCACTGAAAGGTCATTGTTTTTCATTTGCGACCTTTTTTGACCAAAAACAGATGGTCAAAAGCTAGTGGTCATAAACTGAAATTAACGACCTTCTCTGTGAGAAGGTCGTGGAAGGCCACGACCAAAACAAAAGGTCACTAGTTCAACGACCTTCTATTTTGGTCGCTAGCTCTCTGCCCAGGCCACGTCGGATCCGACGTGGCAAGCTGACGTGCAAAATTGTGACCAAATGAAAAGGTCGTTGACAAGATTTAGCCTGGTCCAGTTCGGTGTTTTACATGGGCCGAGCCCATTAATTGAGCCTTTTTAACATACATTTTCTGTTAATTTTCGATAGCTACATGGGCCTAGGCCAAAATTTTAGGCTTTTTATTTCATGGATCATGGCCATTTTGTGATCTATTTCATTTTTGGGCCTAAGCCTTTTTATTTTCTTGGCCATCGTCTTTTCACAATTGATTCTTTTAGTAATTTTATTCAGTTTTCCTGAATTGTTTGATTTGTGGCCTTTTTAGGGCCCAGATAGTATATGTTTCATTTCCAATATATCAACAATAAAGTACCAGCAATAAATAACCAGTATTTTGGTCAAGAGAGCCCCAATCATACAAATTTTCAGAAATGACGACCAAAATGATATATTATATATATTACAATCATGCCATAGTTCACATCATCCAGGAATTTAGAACAACTACAAAAGTGCTGCTATGAAGTCCTATAACAGCCATTCACATCATCCAGGAACATATAATTAGCTACAAAGATGAAGCATTCCCTTTTTCCAACTTCTTGAGCCTAGAGCTCCTGTAAAAGACAGGAAATGATCATTATCATGGCTGTGAATTCAGAATGAAAGCAATATGCTCGAACATACAATAGCTAGGAAAAGAATATTGAACAAAATGATAAATAAATACACAAGCAGCTAGGGGTCGATCCTAAAGCATGAGGGCACAGATAACAGTAGCAACCATGAGTAAATATTAGCAAATATTATATTGGTGGAAAAAGTAAATACCAGCAAGCTCTAAGAAGACTCCAAGAAATTGACGGCTCACAATACAATCATGCATTTGACAACAAATACTACTAGAATTAAGGTGCAGAACACATTCTAAGCAGTATCAACATAATGGTGGTAACAATTAACATTAACAACTAGTAGGACATCAATCAAGCACAACTAAGCTACTAACATTCACCAAATTTAAAAATGTGTCCATCTAGTTAACAAAAGTACAACACCACACTTAGTAACTCGGAGCAAGAAAAAGATCATGTTGCTTAGGAGCTACCACAAATGATACTGATCATGGGCAAAAACAAGTTGGTATGATATCATTCATTCATTCGTTCTCATCACGATCATACATTGAATTCATTAAAGGTTACGGATTCATTTCTTGACATAGCATTGGAAAATCACAAGAATAGTATATGAACCAAAGTGTCCAGATAAGTAGATAACACATGGAGGTTGAAGGAAATATGCCCTAGAGGCACTAATAAAGTTGTTATTTATATTTCCTTATATCATTATAAATGTTTATTATTCATGCTAGAATTGTATGAACCGGAAACTTAGTACATGTGTGAATACATAGACAAACAAAGTGTCACTAGTATGCCTCTACTTGACTAGCTTGTTGAATCAAAGATGCTTGAGTTTCCTAACCATAGACATGAGTTGTCATTTGATTAATGGGATCACATCATTAGAGAATGATGTGATTGACTTGACCCATTCCGTTATCTTAGCATTTTGATCGTTTAGTATATTGCTATTGCTTTCTTCATGACTTATACATGTTCCTGTGACTATGAGATTATGCAACTCCCGAATATCGGAGGAACACTTTGTGTGCTACCAAACGTCACAACATAATTGGGTGATTATAAAGGTGTTCTACAGGTGTCTCTGATGGTACTTGTTGAGTTGGCATAGATCAAGATTAGGATTTGTCACTCCGATTGTCGGAGAGGTATCTCTGGGCCCTCTCGATAATGCACATCACTATACGCCTTGCAAGCAAAGCAAGTAATGAGTTAGTTGCGGAATGATGTATTATGGAACGAGTAAATAGACTTGCCAGTAACAAGATTGAACTAGGTATTGAGATACCGACGATCGAATCTCGGGCAAGTAACATACCGATGACAAAGGGAACAATGTATGTTGTTATGCGGTTTGACCGATAAAGATCTTCGTAGAATATGTAGGAACCAATATGGGCATCCTGGTTCCACTATTGGTTATTGACCGGAGATGAGTCTCGGTCATGTCTACATAGTTCTCCAACCCGAGGGTCCGCATGCTTAATGTTCGGTGACGATCGGTAATATGAGTTTATGTGTTTTGATGTACCGAAGGTAGTTTGGATCCCCCGATATGATCACGGACATGACGAGGAGTCTCGAAATGGTCGAGACATAAAGATCGATATATTGGATGACTATGTTTGGACTTCGGAAGGGTTTCAGGTAAGTTCGGATGAATACCGGAGTACCGGGGGGTTACCGAGACCCCCTGGGGAGTGTAATGGGCCTCATGGGCCTTAGTGGAGAAGAGGAGGGGCAGCCAGGGTAGGCTGCACGGCCCCTCCCCCTTTAGTCCATTTTGTACAAGGAAGGGGGGGGGGGGCGCCGCCCCCCTTTTTCCTTCCCCGTCTCTCCTCCTTCCTTCCCTCCTACTCCTACTCCTACTCTTGGAAGGGTTGGAGTCCTACTCCCGATGGGAGTAGGACTCCCCTTGGGGCGTGCCTAGGAGGCCGGCCTCCTCCACTCCTTTATATACGGGGAGGGGGCACCCCATAGACACACAAGTTGATCATTGATTTTTTAGCCGTGTGCGGTGCCCCCCTCCACCATAATCCACCTCGGTCATATCGTAGTGGTGCTTAGGCGAAGCCCTGCGTCGGTAGCTTCATCAACACCGTCATCACACCGTCGTGCTGATGGAACTCTCCCTCGAAGCTCTACTGGATCGAGAGTTCATGGTACGTCACCGAGCTAAACGTGTGTAGATCGCGGAGGTGTCGTACGTTCGGTACTAGGATTAGTCGATCGTGAAGACGTAGGACTACATCAACCGCGGTGTGATAACGCTTCCGCTTATGGTCTACGAGGGTATGTGGACGACACTCTCCCCTCTTGTTGCTAGGCGTCACCATCATCTTGCGTGTGCGTAGGATATTTTTTTTGAAATTACTGCGTAAACCAACAAAGGTCACAATCACATAGCAAAAGGAATAGTGGGACAGACCGAGGACTTACCCTCTGGACAAATCAAAGACTTCACGCTTCCTCACGCTTCCTCTTCCTCAGTGGAAAAATCAATGACTTCACTTCCTCTTCCTCATGCACCAACAGGAAGACCATCTCAAACACCTTGGTGCCAACAACCTGCAAAACAGCACAACCATCCACACATTCAGGACTGACTTTAGATCAGCGGGTCCATTGACACAAGGCAATAAGAAACTATACTCACACAGCGATAATCACTAGCATTCCCAACAATGATCTAGGTCTCTAGTTTACTGTTTATTTCCTCTAGGTACATCAATTAATTAAGTACAAATAGTTAGTTCGCTGCTAGCTTGTGTAGGTACAACAAGGCTATCAATCAATTAATTCAGTCCGAGCAGTTAATAGCAAGGCCGTGTAGGTACACCATTGGGACTGAAATACTAATCAGAAGAGTGATTGATACTTGTGGCTGAGAGTGATCATGCTGAGTGAATCAATGGATTCTCAACCGCGTGCACACATGAATAGCCTAAGCTTACGATGTACGGTAAGTTAGGGTCAATGCAAAATTAATTAGCTAAAATAAACTACTTGATAACCCACAAGTATAGGGGATCGCAACAGTTTTCGAGGGTAGAGTATTCAACCCAAATTTCTTGATTCGACACAAGGGGAGCCAAAGAATATTCTCAAGTATTAGCAGCTGAGTTGTCAATTCAACCACACCTGGAAACTTAATATCTGCAGCGAAGTGTTTAGTAGCAAAGTAATATGATAGTAGTGGTAACGGTAGCAAAAGGTAACAGTAGTAAAAGTAATGTTTTTGGTATTTTGTAGTGATGATAGCAATAGCAACGGAAAAGTAAATAAGCGAAGAACAATATATGGAAAGCCTGTAGGCAATGGATCGGTGATAGAGAATTATGCCGGATGCAGTTCATCATGTAACAGTCATAACCTAGGGTGACACAGAACTAGCTCCAGTTCATTGATATAATGTAGGCATGTATTCCGAACATAGTCATACGTGCTTATGGAAAAGAACTTGCATGACATCTTTTGTCCTACCCCCCCATGGCAGTGGGGTCCTTACGGAAACTAAAGGATATTAAGGCCTCCTTTTAATAGAGAACCAGAACAAAGCATTAACGCATAGTGAATACATGAACTCCTCAAACTACGTTCATCCCCGATAAGTATCCCGATTATCATCACTTCGAGATTAACGGATCATAACACATAATAGGTGACTATAGACTTGCAAGATAGGATGAAGAACACTCATATATTTATGAAAACATAATAGGTTCAGATGTGAAATCATGGCACTCGGGCCCTACTGACAAGCATTAAGCATAGCAAAGTCATAGCAACATCAATCTCAGAACATAGTGGACACTCGGGATCAAACCCTAACAAAACTAACTCGATTACATGATAGATCCCATCCAACCCATCACCATCCAGCAAGCCTACAATGGAATTACTCACGCACGGTGGTGAGCATCATGAAATTGGTGATGGAGGATGGTTGATGATGTCGATGGCGACGAATTCCCCTCTCCGGAGCCCCGAACGGACTCCAAATCAGCCCTCCCGGGAGGTTTTAGGGCTTGGCGGTGGCTCCATATTGTAAAACACGATGATTTCTTCTCTCTGATTTTTTTCTCATCAAAACTCAATATATGGAGGTGGAGTTGGAGTCGGAGAAGCAACAGGGGGCCCACGAGGTAGGGGGCGCGCCCTAGCGGGGCAGGCGCGCCCCCCACCCTCGTGGCAAGGTGGTGGCCCCCTGGCCTTCATCTTTGGCAGGTATTTTTCTTATTTTCTGAAAAGTGTCTCCGTGAAGTTTCAGGTCATTCCGAGAACGTTTGCTCCTGCACATAAATCACACCATGGTAATTCTGCTGAAAACAGCGTTAGTCTGGGTTAGTTCCATTCAAATCATGCAAGTTAGAGTCCAAAACAAGGGCAAAAGTGTTTGGAAAAATAGATATGTTGGAGATGTATCAACTCCCCCAACCTTAAACCTTTGCTTGTCCTCAAGCAATTCAGTTGACAAATTGAAAGTGATAAAGAAAAACTTTTACATACTCTGTTTGCTCTTGTTGTAAATATGTAAAGCCAGCATTCAAGTTTTCAGCAAAGATTATAACTAACCACATTTGCAATAATGCATAGGTCTCAAGTTTACTCATATCAATAGCATAATCAACTAGCGAGCCATAATAATAAAACTTGGATGACAACACTTTCTCAAAACAATCATAATATGATATAACATGATGGTATCTCACTAGCCCTTTCTGAGACCGCAAAACATAAATGCAGAGCACCTTTAAAGACCAAGGACTGACTAGACATTGTAATTCATGGTAAAAGAGATCCAGTCAAGTCATACTCAATGTAAACTAACAGTAATGAATGTAAAAGAGATCCAGTCAAGTCCAACTGGTGCTCTTTTAATAAGAGGATGATGACTCGGCATAAAAGTAAATAGATAGGCCCTTCGCAGAGGGAAGCAGAGATTTGTAGAGGTGCCAGAGCTCGGTTTTGAAATAGAGGTGAATAATATTTTGAGCGGTATACTTTCATTGTCAACATAACAACCAAGAGATGGCGATATCTTCCATGCTACACACATTATAGGCGGTTCCCAAAAAGAATGGTAAAGTTTATACTCCCCCTTCCACCAACAAGCATCAATCCATTGCTTGCTCGAAACAACGAGTGCCTCCAACTAACAAGAGTCCCAGGGGGAGTTTTGTTTGCAATTATTTTGATTTAGTTTGCATAAAGCATGGGACTGGGCATCCCGATGACCAGCCATTTATCTCGTGAGTGAGGAGCGGAGTCCACTCCTCTTGAGAATAACCCGCCTAACATGGAAGATACAGACAGCCCTAGTTGATACATGAGCTATTCGAGCATACAAAACAGGATATTTATTTGAAGGTTTAGAGTTTGGTACATACAAATTTAGTTGGAACGGCAGGTAGATACCATATATAGGTAGGTATGGTGGACTCATGTGGAATAACTTTGGGGTTTAAGGGATTTGGATACACAAGCAGTATTCCCGCTTAGTATAGGTGAAGGCTAGCAAAAGACTGGGAAGAGACCAGCTAGAGAGCGACAACAGTCATTAACATGCATTAAAATTAATCAATACCGAATGCAAGCATGAGTAGGATATAATCCACCATGAACATAAATGTCATGAAGGCTATGTTGATTTTGTTTTAACTACATGCGTGAACATGCGCCAAGTCAAGTCACTTAAATCATTCAGAGGAGGATACCACCCTATCATACCACATCATAACCATTTTAATAGCATGTTCGCATGCAAGGTAAACCATTATAACTCATAGCTAATCAAGCATGGCACAAGAAACTATGATCTATAATTGTCATTGCAAACATGTTTATTCATAATAGGCTGAATCAGGAACGATGAACTAATCATATTTACAAAAACAGAAGAGGTCGAGTTCTTACCAGCTTTTCTCATCTCAGCCAGTCCATCATATAACATCATAATTGCCCTTCACTTGCATGACCGAACAATGTGAATAATAATAATAGTGCACGTGCATTGGACTAAGCTGGAATCTGCAAGCATTCAATAAACAGGAGAAGACAAGGCAATATGGGCTCTTTTGTCAGATCAACATTAGTGCATATAAGACCCACTTCAACAATTTAATTATGGTCTTCTCCTATCGACCCCCAAAGAAAAGAAAAGAAATAAAACTATTTACACGGGAAAGCTCCCAACAAGCAAAAGAAGAACATGAAATCTTTTTGGTTTTTCTTTTTAATTTCTACTACAAGCATGGAAAGTAAATTAATTAAAAGCTACAACTAATTTTTTTTTGTTTTTCTTAAGGTTTATTAAACACACAAGAAGAAAGCATAAAAAGGAAAATAAACTAGCATGGATGATACAATGAAAAAGTGTGAGCACCGACATCTAGCAATGAGTGTGTGAGCATAAATGTAATGTCGGTGGGAAATACGTACTCCCCGAAGCTTAGGCTTTTGGCCTAAGTTGGTCTATGGCCACGGCTGGCCTGGCTGATATCCATAATAGTAGCTGGGGTCGTACTGTGATGCAGCAGCTATCGTCTGCTGAGCTGCAGCGTGGCGATGAGCGGCCTCTTCTCTCCTCTCGTACTCATCTGCCTCCTCTCTGGTAATAGTATATCCTCCTCTTGCCTGATAATCAAAGAGAGCAGGAGCAGAGAGAGTAATACGGACAGCACGGATAATCAGATAACAGACAGAAATTTTTTTATTTTTATTTTATTTAATATAAATAACAAAAAGTAAAAGTGGGGTACAGAAGGTTGTGCCTTCTAGTTTCATCCATCTCATGATCATCAAAAGGAATCCACTAACAAGGTTGATCAAGTCTTGTTAATGAACTCATTCTGAATAACATGGAACCGGAGAAATTTCGAATAACACTATGTTACCTCAATGGGGATATGCACATCCCCAATAATAAGAATATCATATTTCTTCTTGATGGTAGGAATAGGAAATTCAAAGCCTCCAAATATAATCAATGGAATTTTTCCAATAGAATTGATATTGTGAACTTGAGGTTGTTTCCTCGGAAAGTGTATCGTATGCTCATTACCATTAACATGAAAAGTGACATTGACTTTAGTGCAATCAATAACAGCCCCTGTAGTATTCAAAAAGGCTCTTCCAAGAATAATAGACATACTATCGTCCTCGGGAATGTCAAGAATAACAAAGTTCGTTAAAATAGTAACATTTGCAACTACAACAGGCACATCCTCACAAATACCGACATGTATAGCAGTTGATTTATCAGCCATTTGCAAAGATATTTCAGTAGGTGTCAACTTATTCAAATCAAGTCTACGATATAAAGAGAGAGGCATAACACTAACACCGGCTCCAAGATCACATAAAGCAGTTTTAACATAGTTTCTTTTAATAGAGCATGGTATAGTGGGTACTCCTGGATCTCCAAGTTTCTTTGGTATTCCACCCTTAAAAGTATAATTAGCAAGCATGGTGGAAATTTCAGCTTCCGGTATCTTTCTTTTATTTGTAATTATATCTTTCATGTACTTAGCATAAGGATTGGTTTTAAGCATATCAGTTAATCGCATACGCAAAAAGATAGGTCTAATCATTTCAGCAAAGCGCTCAAAATCCTCATCATCCTTTTTCTTGGATGGTTTGGGAGGAAAAGGCATGGGTATCTGAACCCAAGGCTCTCTTTCTTTACCATGTTTCCTAGCAACAAAGTCTTTCTTATTATAACGTTGATTCTTTGATTGTGGGTTATCAAGATCAACAGCAGGTTCAATTTCTATATCATTATCATTACGAGGTTGAGCATCATCATGAACATTATTATTAACATTATCATTAGTTTCAGTTTCATTACCAGGTTGTGTTTCAGCATCAGAAATAGAAATATCATTTGGATTGTCAAGTGTTTCAACAATAGGATCACTAGAAGCATGCAAAGTCCTATCATTTTTCTTTTTCTTCTTTTTAGAAGAACTAGGTGCATCTATATTATTTCTCTGAGAATCTTGCTCAATTCTCTTAGGGTGGCCTTCAGGATACAAAGGTTCCTGAGTCATTCTTCCAGTTCTAGTAGCCACTCTAACAGCATAATCATTATCTTTACTATTCAATTCATTGAGAAAATCATTTTGAGATTTCAGTACTTGTTATACTTGAGTGGTAACCATAGAAGCATGTTTACTAATAAGTTTAAGTTCAACTTTGACATTAGCCATATAATCACCCAAGTGTCCAAGCATATTTGAATTATATTTTAATTGTCTACCAAAATAAACATTAAAATCTTCTTGCTTAGCCATAAATTTATCAAACTCATCTAAGCATGGGCTAGCAATTTTAGTAAATGGGATTACAGCTTTATCATATCTATAGAGAGAATTTACCTTTACTACCTGTGTCAGGTTATCAAGACCATGAGTTTCTTCAATAGGTAATGGATTAAGATTATATGTTTCTTCAAGGGGCGGTAAATTAAGACCGTGTATTTCTTCGATAGGAGGTAAATTCTTAACATCTTCAGCTTTAATACCTTTTTCTTTCATAGATTTCTTTGCCGCTTGCATATCTTCAGGACTGAGAAATAGAATACCCCTCTTCTTCGGAGTTGGTTTAGGAATAGGCTCAGGAATTGGCTCCGGAGGTGTCCAATTATTTTCATTTGTCAACATATTATTCAATAGAATTTCAGCTTCATCCGGTGTTCTTTCCCTGAAAACAGAACCAGCACAACTATCCAGGTAATCTCTGGAGGCATCGGTTAGTCCATTATAAAAGATATCAAGTATTTCATTTTTCTTAAGAGGATGATCAGGCAAAGCATTAAGTAATTGGAGAAGCCTCCCCCAAGCTTGTGGGAGACTCTCTTCTTCAATTTGCACAAAATTATATATATATCCCTTAAAGAAACTTGTTTCTTATGAGCAGGGAAATATTTAGCAAAGAAGTAATAAATTATATCCTGGGGACTACGCACACAACCAAGATCAAGAGAATTAAACCATATCTGAGCATCACCCTTTAACGAGAATGGAAATATTTTAAGGATGTAAAAGTAGCGAGTTCTCTCATCTTTAGTGAACAGGGTAGCTATATCATTCAGTTTAGTAAGATGTGCCACAACATTTTCAGATTCATAACCATGAAAAGGATCAGATTCAACCAAAGTAATTATATCAGGATCAATAGAGAATTCATAATCCATATCAGTAACAAAGATAGGTGAAGTAGCAAAAGCAGGGTCAGGTTTCATTCTAGCATTTAGAGATTGCTTACTCCATTTATCTAATAACTTTTTAAGTTCAGTTCTATTTCTGCAAGCTAAAATGGCTAAAGAAGCATCTTGATAAAAAACATAGCCCTTAGGAATGGCAAGTGGTTCTTCATCATCACTTTCATCAGTATCATCAGATTAAATATTTTCAATTTCTCTAGCCCTAGCAAGTTGTTCATCAAGAAAAGCACTAAGTGGCATAGTAGTATCAGGCATAGAGGTAGTTTCAGCATAAGTATCATGCATAGCAGAAGTGGCATCATCAATAACACGCGACATATCAGAACGAATAGCAGAAGCAGGTGTAGGTGTCGCAAGCTTACTCAAAACAGAAGGTGAGTCAAGTGCAGAGCTAGATGGCAGTTCCTTACCTCCCTCGTAGTTGAGGGATAGATCTTGGTTTTTGGATCTCTCAAGTTCTTCATAATGATAAGCAGATATATATCCCAGCTGACTCAAAGAATAGAGCTATGCTCCCGGCAACGGCACCAGAAAATAGTCTTGATAACCCACAAGTATAGGGGATCGCAACAGTTTTCGAGGGTAGAGTATTCAACCCAAATTTATTGATTCGACACAAGGGGAGACAAAGAATATTCTCAAGTATTAGCAGCTGAGTTGTCAATTCAACCACACCTGGAAACATAATATCTGCAGCAAAGTGTTTAGTAACAAAGTAATATAATAGTAGTGGTAACAGTAGCAAAAGGTAACAGTAGTAAAAGTAATGATTTTGGTATTTTGTAGTGATGATAGCAATAGCAACGGAAAAGTAAATAAGCGAAGAACAATATATGGAAAGCTTGTAGGCAATGGATCGGTGATACAGAATTATGCCGGATGTGGTTCATCATGTAACAGTCATAACCTAGGGTGACACATAACTAGCTCCAGTTCATTGATATAATGTAGGCATGTATTCCGAACATAGTCATACGTGCTTATGGAAAAGAACTTGCATGACATCTTTTGTCCTACCCTCCTGTGGCAGCGGGGTCCTTACGGAAACTAAGGGATATTAAGGCCTCCTTTTAATAGAGAACCGGAACAAAGCATTAACACATAGTGAATACATGAACTCCTCAAACAACGGTCATCACCGGTAAGTATCTCGATTATCGTCACTTCGGGGTTAACGGATCATAACACATAATAGGTGACTATAGACTTGCAAGATATGAGCAAGAACACTCATATATTGATGAAAGAATAATACGTTCAGATCTGAAATCATGGCACTCGGGCCCTAGTGACAAGCATTAAGCATAGCAAAGTCATAGCAACATCAATCTCAGAACATAGTGGACACTAGGGATCAAACCCTAACAAAACTAACTCGATTACATGATAGATCCCATCCAACCCATAACCGGCGAGCAAGCCTACGATGGAATTACTCACGCACGGCGGTGAGCATCATGAAATTGGTGATGGAGGATGGTTGATGATGACGATGGCGATGGATTCCCCTCTCCGGAGCCCCGAACGGACTTCGGATCAGCCCTCCCGAGAGGTTTTAGGGCTTGGCGGCGGCTCCGTATCATAAAACGCGATGATTTCTTCTCTCTGATTTTTTTCTCATTGAAACTCAATATATGGAGGTGGAGTTGGAGTCGGAGAAGCAACAGGGGACCCACGAGGTAGGGGGCGCGCCCCCCACCCTCGTGGCAAGGTGGTGGCCCCCCTGACCTTCATCTTTGGCGGGTATTTTTCTTATTTTCTGAAAAGTGTCTCCGTGATGTTTCAGGTCATTCCGAGAACGTTTGCTCCTGCACATAAATAACACCATGGTAATTCTGCTGAAAACAGCGTCAGTCCGGGTTAGTTCCATTCAAATCATGCAAGTTAGAGTCCAAAATAAGGGCAAAAAGTGTTTGGAAAAGTAGATACATTGGAGACCTATCACTACTCGTGGGAGCAACTACACATAGTGCTATGTCCTTAGTTCAAACTTACCGACACTGAATCTGAATTAGACTAGTTGACAGCTTGGCACAGAAACTAAAGAAGAATGATGAAGCATGCAGCAGCGAAATGCTTACAACGGGTACCTTTGGAAGCCATCTTCAGTACAAAGATTCACCGGCACAGAAGCTAACCGGTGCATCATGGCCCTTCAGTTCTTCCAGAAGCTTAAAAGCTTGCTTATTCCATACTATGACAGATTGATCATCACCTCCAAAAACTATTTTGCCACGATCTGAACTAATAGCTCAAACTGTCTTGCAAGAATTTAAGTGGTAGTAGTTAATCTAGACTGTATTTGAGTAGCCAAATCAACATGGCAAGTTAAGACCCTGAATACTCTATGATGCTGCTAGAAAGACAAAAGACCAATCAAATGTACTTGAAGGTCTATGACTAGTCTGTTGATAACCACTACTATGAATGCATCAGCCATAGACCACAAAAGACCGTACAACACTTTACAATTAATGTTGTCCTATGATTCTCAACAACTTTATGAATGAGAGCAAGAACACTCCTCCTAGAACCAATGCATGAATATTCTTTTTTCGTCGTATGAAAGCAAGTGTAGAATTGATCCAATGCTCGGCCAAACAAGGAAAAGGAAAAAAAGGCTATCACATTCCTTGGTTCATATAAGAGACCTTTAGACATAAAGGGACCATGCTTGAAAGGGCAGATATAGGGTGTGCAACTATTACATGCAACCCCATGCCCATGCATTGGCAATATGGTTCAAGTTGCGTTACGCAAAAGACTCTCCTAATAACAGTAATAATGATGCATGCTTGAACATGTATACTGAGAAAAGTCAACTATTTGCTTGCATTATACAGTTTCTCAGATGATCAATTGTAATTAGTTAGTCAGATTACTATACACCCAACCATGATACATGATATAAAATTAAGTTTAAATGCAATGTTCACACAGCTAACAATTCCATTTGAGTGATTTGGATGACATTTTCTACCTCGTATGCCCTCTAAGTGTTGCTCGAAGTTCAGAACCACGCAAACTTGGATCCCAAACTTTTACCCGCATGCAAAATCACTGTATCAATCACAATCCACATTAAGGGCACACATGCATACACACAATTGTTCATGAAGAGATTTCACCGTATCAATCACTATCAACAGAGAATCTGAAAATGATTTACAGTAGCATGCGATCTAAATTATAGATTATCCCTCTACCATCTACAATTCAGTCAGAAACTAACAAGCTAGATTCATCCACGAAAATCTACAATTCAGTAAAGCATCGCAATACTGTGCACTTTTTGTTAAACTGATGAGACTAAACAACTAGCACGATTTCAGAAATGATCAAACCGTGTAGTAGACAGACATATCATGTGACTCCTACAGACTGAACCTTTTTTATACACACATGGCTGCTTGAATACAAGCACAAGCAGGACCGAACAGAAAAAAAGACCTTCCATGGCATCCTATTCCTGTAGTAGTAGGCAGGGTGGGTTGGAGGTGGAGCAGAGCATCTTCTCCATGGACCTCCTCTCTTTTCCACATGCCCTTGATTTCCTTGACACAATACAAGCAGACGAGATGGTATAATACACGCGTACATCAGATGTTGGAGGAGATGAATTAATGAAGAAAAGTAAAAGAAGAAGAAAAGGAGGATAGGGGAGGGAGGTGGGATTGGTACCCACCCTGGACCTAGATGGGGCATTTCGGGCGTGGTTGATGAGAAGGAGCTTCATCACCTTGGACTTGGAGGCTATATGTAACCAAGGGAAGGATTGGAACTCAGAATCAGTAGGCCTTGTCGATCTATGAAATGAGTCTATCTGAAGTTGTGAGAGATAGAGAGAGAGGAGAGGAGAGGAGGGAGTTACGGGCGGCAGGAATGGCTGCTTTGGGAGGAGGATGCGAATCCGTGTGAGGACGTCGCCTTCGCTGGTGGGGACATATGGGGCCGGAGAAGATTCGCTGGTGGTGGGGGCCGTGGCTGGCGTGCAGCTTGGGTGGATCCTCCTCGAGGAGCTTGGCCTTGGTGCAGCAGATCTCGGCGTTGAGCACGCATAGTCGATGGTGGGAGAGGCGGCCGCCCGAGCAAATCAATGAGAAGGGGTCAGAGGTCACAACCGTGCGAGGCAAATCGCCAGTAAAATGACTCGGCTGTGGGAGGAGACGGACCTGATTTGGCCGGAGGGGACCGCTGCATGTCCTCGCCATCATGGATCCGGCCACCGTCTCGCCCGCACGGCCTGGATGCGCCTGCCGCGTCGTGGTCGAAGTGGAGAAGATGGCGAGGTCGGGGGAAGAGCCGAAGGGGGCAGAGATGGAGGCTGGCCGCGCCGGGGATGCCATGAGATGCTCTGCTATCCGCGGGCGAGGAGCGAGGCGATGAGGAGCAGACGCATGGGCGTGAATGGCGGGAGCAGGTGGTCATCCACGAAGGCGAGGAGGAGCGGCTCGAGGTGGGAGGGGAGGGGAGGTTGCGGCGGGATCGGCCGCCATAGGTGGCAGCGGCAGTCCAATGGAGGGAGAGGGGTTAGGGTTTGGGCTGCGGATCATGGGGGAGGAGTGGTGTGCGGGGGAGAGGGGGAGAGGGGGGAGGAGTGGTGTGCAGTGGGTGAGTGGTGGCATTCCGCCATTGACAGGTGGGCCCGCGAGGAATTAGGCCCACATGTCAGTGTCCTCAACGACATGTGGTGTAGGTGAGGGGAGCTGCTTTAGGGTGGGTGTGGGCGCGGAGAGGATGAGGGGTGTGGGTCGTTGGATCTGGCAGTATCCGACGGTCTCTAATGCTTGATCCGCATGACATGTCCATAGACCAATTAGAACAAAGTGCAGGCTTTGATGACGTTATGACCATTTAAAATGGTCTTAATCATTTTTTTATTTTCCGAGTGCCCAAAATGAGTTTCTTTGTGAAGGACCTACCATATATTTGTTGCAAAATTGGACCAAATCAATTTTCTAACATACTAGCCATATTTAATGCACAATGACAAAATGGTTGGGTGTCAAAATCTATGATCCACCTCTGGTGAAAAAGGCAAATTCCCGCCGATTCAGTAGGAAGCGGGTCAAATTTGAACTGCAGCTGCCTCATAGTTTGCTCTTTATTTTTTTCCAAAAATCATTTCTAGGTACATAAGTATCTATTTAATGAGAGAAACATCAAAAGTTTTCCAAGATTCAACCACTAGCTAGGAACGGTCAAGCCCGCCGTTTTGACCGTATTTTGAAATGGGCATACAAAATTCAAAAAATTGGAAAACCTTCGCATTGTGTTGTTATACGTGACCAAGTTTCCAGGAAAAATAATAAACTTGAAATACGGAAATTATTTTAAAAAAGTGTTCTCGGAAATGAGCTATCATGCGTGAAGATTCATGGCTTTCAAGCTGAATGATCAATCGTATGGCCACATTCATGGCATAGTTTGTTCAAATGATCTCATATTGTGCACAAGGGTGCATCTTGGAATTACGAACAATGTTGGCTAAGAGAGTTTTCATTTTCTTTTCATGGAAAATACATTTTCCATTTTTGAGTGCCCGAAATGAGTTTTTTGTGTGAAGGACCTACCATATATTTGTTGCAAAATTGGACCTAATCAATTTTATAAAATATTAGGCCATATTTAATGCACAATTGACAAAATGGTTGGGTTTAAAAAAATTATCCACCTCTGGTGAAAAAGACAAATTTCCGTCGATTCAATAGGAAATGGGTCAAATTTGAACTACAGTTGCCTTATAGTTTGCTCGTTATTTTTTCCAAAAATAATTTCTAGTTACATGAGTATCTATTTAATCAGAAATACATGGTTTGGTGGCGATACATCGAGGTTTGGACGGTGGCCGAGGGCCCCAACTCTAGAGCGCGTAAGCTCGCATGCCCGCCGCGTGGTCACTACGTGACCGTCGCATTGCCTTGCGTTCTGGGCAGCCTAGGCATGTCTAGTGGGTTGGGCACTCCCCAGGTAGGTGCTAGGAAGAAAATTACAACGTAAGATTATCATGAGGAGACCGAACTATGCTCAAAGATGAATTATAAGCCAAGTGTTTGATTAGCGATATGGGAAATGCACATGGCCAATGGGCATGAGTTTTGGCTGAGGATGATCATCTACTAAGAAGAATGTCTTCGCAAATTTTCAGCTCAAAAGGAGGATCCTAGGTGGTACTTCCTTCACAATGCTTCTAGGTGGACAAAAACTTTGGAAATTCACCAAGGAAGATTTGTTTGGTAAATGGAGCTGAATTTTGTCATGAGGAAATGATTTGGATAGGAAAAAGTGCCAAAAAAATTCTAGGGCAATCAAGAATATATAAATAGCACTTCCTTCATAATGTGTTGTTGTGAATTGAATAGGAAAATGAATATTGTTGAATTATTTTTGAACTAGGAAAGGAAGGATTTTTACATATTTGATGAAGATATGACCCAAAGAATTTACGAGATTTTTTTGGAATTTTTTGGGAATGATAGAAATATAGGTTGCTTCACAACCTAGGGCGAAAATTGACACATGGACATGACACATAGGCAAAACTGATGAGGTGGCGCCTATTCATACCAATCCACCATAATTTACAAGGTTACGACCATCTATATTGGTCATGATCAGCTAGAAATAAGGCAGCGGACCAGTGTTGTGTGCTTTGTGACCATTCGTGTAAGAAAATTACGACCTTTCTGACCAAAATGGTCGATATAGTTTAGGGTTTGGAGCCCCCCGAACAGCTTTTGACCAATTGGTCTGAAATGGTCATAGATCTATGACCAATTCTTCCAGGGTCACTGACAGGAGGTCACTAGTTGACATATTTCTTGTAGTGTTTGAGGTGGTTTCGTACCCTACAATAATTTCTTCGTTTGTTCTCCGCTATTAGTGACTTTGGAGTGACTCTTTGTTGCATGTTGAGAGATTGTTATATGATCTAATTATGTTATTATTGTTGAGAGAACTTGCACTAGTGAAAGTATGAACCCTAGGCCTTGTTTCAACGCATTCCAATACCATTTTCACTCACTTTTATCATTAGTTACCTTGCTGTTTTTATAATTTCAGATTATAAAAACCTATATCTACCATCCATATTGCACTTGTATCACCATTTGTTCGCCGAACTAGTGCACCTCTACAATTTACCATCGTATTGGGTGTGTTGGGGACACAAGAGACTCTTTGTTATTTGGTTGCAGGGTTGTTTGAGAGAGACCATCTTCATCCTACGCCTCCCACCGACTGATAAACCTTAGGTCATCCACTTGAGGGAAATTTGCTACTGTCCTACAAACCTCGTCACTTGGAGGCCCAACAACGTCTACAAGAAGAAGGTTGTGTAGTAGACATCAAGCTCTTTTCTGCGCTGTTGCCAGGGAGGTGAGTGCTTGAAGGTATATCTTCAGATCTTGCAATCGAATCTTTTTGTTTCTTGTTTTATTACTAGTTTAGTCTATAAAAGAAAACTACAACAAATGGAATTAAGGTTGCCACATATGCTTCATCTTTTTAATGTCTTTCGTGAAAATAAGGATTCCAATAATTGTGCCAAAGTGTTAGAAGAAGAATGTATTAAAATGTTTGGCACTAAATCTTTGGATGATGAGCATGATTGCAATGTTGTTAGTATGAATTCTTTGAATATCCATGATTCTAATGATATGCAAAGCCAGAAGCTTGGGGATGCTATGTTTGATGAAGATGATATTTTTTGTCCCCCAAGTTTTGATGAGCAAATTTACTATGATGAAAGAATGCTTCCTATCTATGATGCTTACTGTGATGACACGTATGCTATAGAGAATAATGATAACGGTGAAACTTGTCATCTTGATTTCAATTTTCAATCCCATGATAGTTATTTTGTTGAATTTGCTCCCACTATTTCAAATGAGAAGAATTTTGCTTATGTGGAGAGTAGTAAAAATTCTATGCTTGTAGATCATGAAAAGAATGCTTTATGTGATGGTTATATTTTTGAATTCATTCATGATTCTACTGAAAATTATTATGAGGGAGGAATATATGCTCGTAGGAATTGCAATAATATCAAGTTTCCTCTCTATGTGCTTAAAATCTTAAAGTTATGCTTGTTTTTCTTTCCTATGCTAGTTGATTCTTGTTCCCATAAATTGTTTGCTCACAAAATCCCTATGCATAGGAAGTGGGTTAGAATTAAATGTTCTATTCATATTCTTCATGATGCTCTCTTTATGTTTCAATTCCTATCTTTTATGACAGCATCATTGAAATTGTCATGCCTAGCTAAAAAGGCATTAAAGAAAAGCGATTGTTGGGAGACAACCCAATATTTACCCCTACTGTTTTTGTGTGGCCACATGATTTAGCTACATCAGTAATCATGTTTTATAGCTTTTGTTTGAATAAAGTGCCAAGTAAGACCTTTGGGAGGCCTTACGGTGATAGTTGATTTGATCTTGCTGAAAAATACAAACTTTTGCGCTCAGGTAAACAATTCTCATTTTTAACAGAAGCACGATAAAATACTGATTCTTTTTGAAGAAGATTAATAAATAAATTGCCTAGGACTTCCTAATTTCTAGGGAGTTTTGGAGTTACAGAAGTATTCGAAATATCCAGATTGCTACAGATTGTTCTGTTTTCGACAGATTCTGTTTTCTATGTGTTGTTTGCTTATTTTGATGAATCTATGAGTACTATCGAAGGGTATGAACCATGGAGAAGTTGGAATATAGTAGAAATTACACCAATATAAATAAAGAATCAGTTCACAACAGTACCAAAATTGGTGATTTATTTTCTTATACTAACGGAGCTTATGAGATTTTCTGTTGAGTTTTGTGTTGTGAAGTTTCAAGTTTTGGGTAAAGATTCGATGAACTACGGAATAGGGAGTGGAAAGAGCCTAAGATTGGGGATGCCCAAGTCACCCCAAGGTAATATTCAACGACAACCAAGAGCCTAAGCTTGGGGATGCCCCAGATGGCATCACCTCTTTCGTCTTCGTTCATCGGTAACTTTACTTGAGGCTATATTTTTATTCACCACATGATATGTGTTTTTCTTGGAGCGTCATTTTATTTTATTAGGATTTGCTTTTTGTTATTTAGAGTAATGTTTTTCATCTTTTAGTTCAATAAAAAGGTCAAGTATAGTCTTTACCATGCTTATTGTACAAGTCTATATGTTGCTATTTTGAAAACAAAAATTTGCTGTTATGTTTTGAATATTGATGAATAGTCAGAACATGATAAAATCTTGAAATTTTCATACAATGAGTAACAACAAATTATCTTCAGTGTGGTAATGTTTTAGAATTTTTGGAGTTAAAGAAGTATGATTGCTCTTGCGTGCTTTATAGACTATATTGTTTAGACAGATTGTTGTTTTGTTTGCATATGTTTGCTTGGTTAATGATTCTATTTGAGCATAGGAGTATTAAATATGTAGAGGCATTTAGTATGCAATGTCAAATAATAATTTTAGTAATTTTGCTACAGTAGAGAATAATAAGGTTATGCATGGATTTATACTAACTTATCTCACGAGTTCTTGTTGAGCTTTGTGTGGATGAAGTTTTTGATATTTAGGGAAACCACGATATGAAACGAATTAAGGAGACACAAAAGCTCAAGCTTGGCGATGCCCAAGGCATCCTAAGTTAATATTTCAAGAAGTCTCAAGCATCTAAGCTTGAGGATGCCCCGGTAGGCATCCTGCCTTCTTCTTCAACAATTATCGGTCAATTTTGGTTGAGCCTAAAGTTTTTGCTTCTTGACATGATATGTGCTATCCTTGCAATGTCATTTTATTTAGTTTTGCTTGCTGTTTGAATAAAGCACTTAAGATCTGAAATTTTATTTAAGAGGAGTCTTCACATAGTTACATAATTATTTGACTACTCATTGATCTTCACTTATATCTTTTAGAGTAGTTTGTCATTTTCTCTAGTGCTTCACTTATATCTTTTTAGAGCACGGAAGTGGTTTTATTTTGAAGAAATAGATGAAGTCTCATGCTTCGCTTATATTATTTTGAGAGTCTTAAACAGCATGGTAATTTGCTCTGGTTATAAATTTAGTCCTAATATGATGGGCATCCAAGAGGGCTATAATAAAAACTTTCATATAAAGTGCATTGAATACTATGAGAAGTCTGATCCCTTATGATTGTTTTGAGATATGAAGATGGAGATATTAGAGTCATGCTAGTGAGTAGTTGTGAATTTGGGAAATACTTGTGTTAAGGTTTGTGAGTCCCGTAGCATGCACATATGGTGAACCATTATGTAACGAAGTTGGAGCATGAGATATTTTTTATTGTCTTCCTTATGAGTGGCAGTTGGGGATGAGCAATGATATTTTCCTACCAATCTATCCCCCTAGGAGCATGCGCGTAGTACTTTGTTTCGATAGCTAATATACTTTTGCAATAAGTATGTGAGTTCTTTATGAGTAATGTTGAATCCATGGATTATACGCACTCTCATCCTTCCACCATTGCTAGCCTCTCTAGTACCGCACAACTTTCATCGGTACCATAAACCCACCATATACCTTCCTCAAAACAGCCGCCATACCTACCTATTATGGCATTTCCATAGCCATTCCAAGATATATTGCCATGCAACTTTCCACCATTTCGTTTATTATGACATGCTTAATCATTGTCGTATTGCTTTGCATGATCATGTAGTTGACATCATATTTGTGGCAAAGCTACCGATCATAATTCTTTCATACATGTCACTCTTGATTCATTGCACATCCCGGTACACCGCCGGAGGCATTCATATAGAGTCATATTTTGTTCTAAGTATCGAGTTGTAATTCTTGAGTTGTAAGTAAATAAAAGTGTGATGATCTTCATTGTTGGGGCATTGTCCCATGTGAGTAAATAAAAAAAGAGAGAAAGGCAAAAAATGAGAAGGCCCAAAAAAACAGAAAAAAGAGAGAGAAAAAGAGAGAAGGGGCAATGCTACTATCCTTTTACCACACTTATGCTTCAAAGTAGCACCGTGATCTTCATGATAGAGAGTCTCCTATATTGTCACTTTCATATACTTGTGGGAATTTTTAATTATAGAACTTGGCTTGTATATTCCAACGATGGGCTTCCTCAAATGCCCTGGGTCTTCATGAGAAAGCAAGTTGGATGCACACCCACTTAGTTTTCTTTTTGAGCTTTCATATACTTATAGCTCTAGTGCATCCGTTGCATGGCAATCCCTACTCACTCACATTGATATCTATCGATGGGTGAGGGAGTCCTGGATTAGGGGGTCTCCAGACAGCCGGACTATCTCCATTGGCCGGACTGTTAGACTATGAAGATACAAGATTGAAGACTTCGTCTCGTGTCCGGATGGGACTCTACTTGGCGTGGAAGGCAAGCTAGGCAATACGAATATGGATATCTCCGACCTTGTGTAACCCTAACCCTCTTCGGTGTCTATATAAACCGAAGGGTTTTAGTCCGTAGGACAACAACAATAACATACAATCATACCATAGGCTAGCTTCTAGGGTTTAGCCTCTCTGATCTCGTGGTAGATCTACTCTTGTACTACCCATATCATCAATATTAATCAAGCAGGACGTAGGGTTTTACCTCCATCAAGAGGGCCCAAACCTGGGTAAAACATCGTGTCCCCTGCCTCCTGTTACCATCCGGCCTAGACGCACAGTTCGGGACCCCCTACCCGAGATCCGCCGGTTTTGACACCGACATTGGTGCTTTCATTGAGAGTTACTCTGTGTCGTCGCTGTTAGGCTTGATGGCTCCTACTATCATCGATAGAGATGCGGTCCATGGTGAGACTTTTCTCCCCGGACAGATCTTCGTATTCGGCGGCTTTGCACTGTGGGCTAATTCGCTTGGCCATCTGGAGCAGATTGAAAGCTATGCCCCTGGCCGTCAGGTCAGATTTGGAAGTTTGAACTACACGGCTGACATCCACGGAGACTTGATCTTTGACGGATTCGAGCCACAGCCGGGCGCGCCGCACTGTCGTGATGGGTATGACCTAGCTCTACCGCCGAACAGTACCCCAGAGGCCGTGCCCGCATCAGCTCCGACCTTCAGCTCGGAGCCAACTACGCCAAACGAGGACGGGTGGTTAGACACCGCCTCAGGGGCTGCAGTCTCAACGGCAATCGAGCGAAACACCAGCCTAACCCTCTGCGCAGCCCGTGACTCCAAGGTGTCGGATTCTTTTTCTGAGTCTGAACCGCCCGCGCCCCTGCCAATCGAATCTGATTGGGCGCCGATTATGGTATTCACCGCTGCGGATATCTTTCAGCACTCGCCCTTCGGCGACATTCTGAATTCACTAAGGTCTCTCTCTTTGTCAAGAGAGCCCTGGTCGGATTATGGCCAACAGGATTGGGATGCGGACGATGAAGAAATTCGACGCCCACCCACCACCCACTTAATAGCCACTATCGATGACTCAACTGACATGCTCGAGTTCGACTCCGAAGACATCGACGGTACGGACGACGATGCAGGAGGCGAAGAGGAACCACCGCCCACAGGGCGCTGGACGTCCACTTCATCACATAATGTATACATGGTGGACACACCAAAAGAAGATGACGACGAGGAACGGAAGGACGCACTGAAGGCTTGTTCCCTCGAGAAGCAGTCAAAGCGGCGGCGCAAGCGCCGCCCCAAATCCCGCCTCGGCAGAAATAACGATCATACAGACCCAGCGTTGGAGCAGGGTGAACCACTGCCGAACCACGGCAATACGGAGAATCAAACCGAACAAACCAATTCTGTCAAAGATAATAGTCTAGACGACATAACGCCGGACAGGCATCCGGAGCAGCAGAATGCCCGTCAAAGGCATGTTGCCACCGCGAGGAGTCTGAAAAAGCAGAAGCAAAGGCTCAAGGCTGCGGAGGACACACTCCAAATCAGATGGAGTAAAGTACTCAACACAGCAGCGAAGTACGGCGACAATCGCCCCACCAAGAGCTACCCAAAGCGGAAGTTGCTACCTGAATTCGATGAGGAGGCCTCAGACCCCCCACAACCAAAAATCAAAACAGCCACCTGGCCGGATAGACGACCTCACGGCCAACATAGAGCGGCAAACAATGCCACTCACAAGACAATACGCGATCCACGCGAGGGCTCGCACCAAAAGGACGGCGCAACCAGATCCATCTATGGACCACGCAAGCGCGCCCCAGCATACAATGTAACACAACAAACATCCGAACAACGCGGTACACCCAGATACAGGGGTGCCGCACACCCCCTATGTTTCACCGATGAGGTGCTGGACCATGAATTTCCAGAGGGATTCAAACCCGTAAACATAGAGGCATACGACGGAACAACAGACCCTGGGGTCTGGATTGAGGACTATATCCTCCATATCCATATGGCTCGAGGAGATGATCTCCACGCCATCAAGTACTTACCCCTCAAGCTCAAAGGGCCAGCTCGTCACTGGCTTAAAAGCCTCCCCGAAAACTCCATTGGAAGCTGGGAAGAGCTCGAAGACGCTTTTCGGGCAAATTTTCAAGGGACTTATGTCCGACCTCCGGACGCGGACGATTTGAGTCATATAACTCAACAGCCCGGAGAGTCAGCCCGAAAACTTTGGAACATGTTTCTTACTAAAAAGAACCAAATTGTCGACTGTCCGGACGCCAAAGCCTTGGCAGCTTTTAAGCATAGCGTCCGTGACGAATGGCTTGCCAGACACCTCGGCCAAGAAAAGCCGAGAACAATGGCAGCATTAACAAGCCTCATGACCCGCTTTTGCGCGGGTGAGGACAGCTGGCTAGCCAGATGCAGCACCAGCGACCCCAGTACATCTGAAGTTAGAGATGGAAACGGGAAATCACGGCGCAACAACAATAACAAACGCCGGAATAAAGAAGACAACACGAAGAGCACGGCAGTAAACGCCGGATTCAAAAGCTCTCGGCCAGGTCAGCAAAAGCCGCCCTCTAAAGGCGCCAGAGACGAACTGTCCAGCCTAAACAAAATTCTGGACCAAATATGTCAGATCCATAGCACCCCTGGTAAACCCGCTAATCATACCCACAGAGAATGTTGGGTCTTCAAGCAGTCCGGCAAGCTCAACGCCGTACACAAGGGGGAGGATACACCAAGCGAAGACGAGGATGAGCCTCTCAAGCAAGACACTGGGGAACAAAAGAAATTTCCACCAGAAGTCAAAACAGTAAACGTGTTACACGTGATCAAGGGAAGAAACAAAACGGCACTCCCAGAAAAATATGCCCAAGGGCCTATCACCGCGGAGTCCTGCCACTGGTCGTCTCAACCGATCACTTTCGACCATCGTGATTACTCAGCAAGTATCCGGCGTGCAGGATGGGCTGCCCTGGTATTAGACCCAATAATTGACGAATACCACTTCACACGAGTCCTGATGGACGGTGGCAGCAGTCTAAACCTGATATACCAGGACACAATCCGCGAAATGGGGATAGACCCAACAAAAATTTGCCATAGCAATACTACCTTTAAAGGAGTAACGCCAGGCCCAGGGGCTCATTGCACGGGCTCCCTGCTACTAAAGGTTATATTCGGCTTCCCCGATAACTTCCGTAGCGAACATTTAACCTTCAACATCGCTCCGTTCCAAAGTGGCTATCAAGCACTACTCGGACGCGAAGCTTTCGCTCGCTTTAATGCAATACCGCACTACGCTTCCCTCACACTCAAGATGCCCGGCCCACGTGGCATCATTACAGTAAACGGAAGTATTAAGCGATCTTTGCGCGCCGAAGAGAGTGCGGCTGCCTTGGCAGCCGCACACTAAAAACGGCCTCACCAACTAAAGCATTTAACAGGTCGTCAAGACCTCGGACACGGTTAGACGAGTCCGGCGCAGCTATATGTAATTCATACCGGATCAATGGTCACACCCCTATTACAAATACAAGGGGCTCAACGCGCGCAGACAAGTGGCAATTTTTACTCATCTTGAATTATACATGGTTTCTTTAAAAACTATCTTTTTGCACGACAACTTTTTCACCTAAGTTCCTCTCTTTTACAGATGATCATCGTGCTACACCCGTCCAGGATACGGCACAACGGAGACACAGGCGCAGACGTGCAGCAGGGACCCGCTCCAAGGATTCTTTTTAGATTAAGACCCTGCGTAAACCTTTTTTACTGTCTCTTGTTGATACATATCCACCGAATTCTCAGCACAGTTGAGAAGGATGCTGACGTCTTGGCATGTGGCCACGTCAGAATAATGCACGTACCTGGACACAAGGGGCTTCTTACAAAGGGCACTATTTAGGCCCGGTTTATACCATAAAGACCGAATACCTTAGGGAGTGTTCGGCGTCGCGAGTTTGGCCTTATATGCATCAGCTCCGAATCATTGTCTTTGGTCAAATGTTGGGTTTGCCCGGCTCCTGTGTTTTGGTGCCTTACGTTCCGCTTTATCGGCTAAGGTAGCACCAGGAGAACTACTGCGATTGTGCCCTGGTTCATCCGGACGAGCACCTCAGTAGAGAAAGCCGAAAACTGACTGTCATGATATAGCGTGAGACTGGTCAACCACTCGATGACCTATCGGAATGTTAGAATTCCTCCGCCTTAACGAAGGGCCGTTTTCCGGCCAGGCATGTACGCACCCCGCGATCGGGAGAGTGCGGAGCCACCAGGGGCTATCTAGTAGCCCCACTGTCAAACTCCTATGGCTAAGTGAAAGTGTTAAAGCATTATAGTCCGGTTGCCTCGCTCGCTACGCTATCACCTCCTTAATAGGACCAAGACGTTGGGTTAAGTGTGAACACGCGTTTTTTGCGAGCACCTCCGCATTATATGCGTGGGGGTTGAAGCCGACGGCTGCAATCTTTCAGGTTATACACATGTATACATAAACGGCCGCACAGGAGGCATCATACTACTTTCAGGCAAAAGTATAAACATAGCCTTATAAAAACTTCATAAAAGCATTGTGTTTACAATGAGAATACATATCACTCAAACATAATATTCTTCGAGCACTGGGCCTCTATCAAACGAGCACCCTCGAGAACCTCCTCGAAATAATGCTCGGCAGCCACTCGGCCTATGGCCGAACCCTGCGCCGCAACAGTGGTAGCGTCCATCTCCGCCCAGTATGCTTTAACACGGGCAAGGGCCATCCGCGAGCCTTCTATGCACGCCGACCTCTTCATCGCATTAATGCGCGGCACCGCACCAAGGAACTGCTGCACTAAGCTGAAATAGCTGTTCGGCTTTGGCTTTTCCGGCCATAGCTGATCCACAACAGACCTCATGGCGAGTCCGGACAACCTATTCAGTTCGGCCCATTCGGCTAGCTGGTCAGTCAATGAAAGCGGACGCTCTGGAACGTGGAATTGCGACCAGAACAGCTTGTCCACTTCACGATCTGTCTGACCTTGGAAGTACTTGGCCGCATCGGCAGCGCTCGCCGCCAAATCCATATACGCATCTGCCGAACTCCACAGCCGATCCAGAGGGGCATACCGTGGATCTCCGAACTTCCTCCGTAACATGAAGGGTTTCCCAGCCGCAATATCCCCGGCTTCCCGCAGCTCCTCCTTCTTCGCTCTCATAGCAGAACGGGTGTCTTTGTCCGCCGCCGTGGCCTTCTCAAGGTCCGTTGCCTTCGCTCGGTTTTCTTTTTCAAGGACCCGGCAACGGTCGGCAGTGTCTTTTAATTCTACGGCCATCTTGGCCATCTTCTCTTGGCTCTCGCAATGTGCGGCCTTCTCGGCTTTCAACTCTTCGGCCGCCTTCAAAGCAGCGGCATTACTAATCCTCGCTTGTTCCTTGGCTCGGGCAAGTTCTGCCCGCAAGGTTTCCACGGTGGCAGCTCCATCTGCAGTCACAACATATTAAAGATACTGGCATCATGCTGCTCTTACTATGTGGCGTTCACCAGATAATAACACTTACCCTGTGCCTCGTCAAGCCTCTTGTTAACAAGCTCGATGTCGGCGTCTGCCGCATCCAGTTGCCGTTTTAATTTGGCAAACTCACTAGTCCGGCTAGCCACCGGAGCTTCCACCACCTGCACATAGGGGCAGTCTGGTTATTGCCTGGGAATATGATCCTCTGTTCGCCGCCGTTCTCGACGACAACCAGAGTCTCAGGGGCTACTATCTACACAGGGCACACCTAACATGTGCAGTACTATCACATATTATCTCACGTACCTCAAAGCCTGTCAGTAGACTCATAAAGGCTTCATGTAATCCGCTTTCAGCGGACGAGATTCTCTCCATCACCGTACCCATCAGCATACGGTGTTCTTCTGAGATGGTCGCTCGCCCCACCAACTCCCTCAGAACGTCCGACCGCACACCAGACGGTGCCGGACTCTTTTGTCTGCTCTCTTCGGGAGCCGGACGCTGGGGACTTCGGGGGTCTATGGGATTATCTTCTGGCCTCACCGGATCCGGAGAGGCCCTCCGTGACGACACTTCGGGGTCGCCCGCTTCTTGAGCGGAGGAGTCCGGAGGAGGCGTTTCGCTCTCCATCATCTCTGGAAGAAGATCCCCCGAAGACGAGCTCATCTGAGAGGGGCTAAGGCCTGAACTACAAGATATATGCGGTGGTTATTTTGTCAGAAAAAAGATAGCATACCTTTACTATTAAAGTATTTTGGATCACTTACGACTCGTTGGAGGGCTGATCCCCCCGCGGACTTTGTGCGGCAAAAGCACCCCCCGAGGCAGGACCCTCTGTGGGAGACTTCTTCTCCCGTTTGGAGGCTTCGGCTTCCGGATCCTCGGAAGCAGTCCTTTTCCTCCCCCGGTTGTCCTCCTTCGTGGAGACGCTCATTCCCTTGGTTGGAACAGGCAGCGATGGGGGCCCGCGTCCGCCCGTATTATCCCCCCCCGGTATCTTCCATCGAGGGCTCCAGGCGAGGTGCAACCTCGAGCATCTTTTCCAATACCGGATTTTCCAAACCCTCAGGGAGGGGGGCCAAACACCGAATCATCTTCGCCTTTGTTAGCCAGTCCTGGTCAAAAAGCGAATTCTCAGAAATAACTTCGTGACGAATAAAAGATAATGTGTTCGGCCAGAGGATTTCTTACTTGTTCAGCGGCGCGGTTACTTCTTAGGCCCACGTCCTCGGTAATATCCGGACACTCTACTTGAGGTCCGAACAATGACTTGTACATCTCCTCGTGCGTCAGGCCGAGGAAACTTTGAATGGCACGCGGTCCCTCTGGGTTGAACTCCCACAAGCGAAGGGGCCGGCGTCTGCAAGGCTGGACTTGACGAACCAGCATAACTTGTATTACCACAGCCAAATTAAAATCTCCCTCAAAGAGATCTCAGATGCGGCTTTGCAGTATAGGCACGTCTTTGGCTGGACCCCAGCTCAGACCTCTGCTAATCCATGACATCAGTTGTGGTGGGGGGCCCGAGCAGAAAGCGGGGGCAACCGCCCACTTGGCACTTCTGGGAGCCGTGACGTAAAACCACTCCCGTTGCCATAATTCGGACACCTCTGGAAAGGAACCTTTCGGCCATGGAGCTCCTGCCATCTTGCCTATTGATGCACCTCCGCACGCTGCATGTTGCCCCTCGATCATCTTCGGCTTTACTTCAAAGGTCTTGAGCCACAGGCCGAAGTGAGGGGTAACGCGGAGGAAGGCCTCACACACGACAATAAATGTCGAGATGTGGAGAAAGGAGTCCGGAGCTAGATCATGGAAATCTAGCCCGTAATAGAACATCAAACCCCTGACAGAAGGATCCAGAGTGAGGCCTAGACCTCGAAGGAAGTGGGAGACAAACACAACATTCTCGTTGGTTTCGGGAGTAGGGACGATCTGCCCTCGAGCAGGCAGCCGATGCGAAACCTCGGCGGTCAGGTATCTGGCCTCCCTCAACTTCTTAATGTCCTCTTCCATAACGGAGGAGGGCATCCATCGGCCTTGAAGTCTGGATCCGGACATGATTGAAGATCCGGAGCACCTAACCTGGGCTTTGGGTGTTAGAACTCGAGGCGGGGGAAGGGTTCGATTGAGCACGAGAGGGAAAAAGTGAAAACCTCGTCCCTTTATAAACAGGGTGAATATCAAGCGTCCTCTCCGTAGCCGTTTAGGACTTGCCTATAATCTAGGAGTCCTAGACACGGTTGGGTTACCCACGACCACATTAATGAGAATCCCATAAATGGGGGAACACGATCTCTGCTTTGACAAGACGTGTCAAGAAACCGCCTCGCTTTATGTGTGGAGCTGGTTGAAGAAAAACGGTTCGAATAATCACCGGGCCATGACATAACATCATGCTGCCAAAACAAACCAGCAAATTAGATCTGCGAAAATATTATTCTCTCTATGGTGGAATGTGGAACTTATTTTGCAGGGTCGGACACTATCCTCATATTCAAATTCTTCTGTGATGTATTCAGAGAAGGAACCCGCCTTGCAATGCCGAAGACAATACTGCGCGCCGGACTCATTGTCATTGAAGCTTGGTTCAGGGGCTACTGAGGGAGTCCTGGATTAGGGGGTCTCCGGACAGCCGGACTATCTCCATTGGCCGGACTGTTGGACTATGAAGATACAAGATTGAAGACTTCGTCTCGTGTCCGGATGGGACTCTACTTGGCGTGGAAGGCAAGCTAGGCAATACGAATATGTATATCTCCTCCTTTGTAACTGACCTTGTGTAACCCTAACCCTCTTTGCTGTCTATATAAACTGAAGGGTTTTAGTCCGTAGGACAACAACAATAACATACAATCATACCATAGGCTAGCTTCTAGGGTTTAGCCTCTCTGATCTCGTGGTAGATCTACTCTTGTACTACCCATATCATCAATATTAATCAAGCAGGACGTAGGGTTTTACCTCCATCAAGAGGGCCCGAACCTGGGTAAAACGTCGTGTCCCCTACCTCCTGTTACCATCCGGCCTAGACACACAGTTCGGGACCCCCTACCCGAGATCCACCGGTTTTGACACCGACAATGGGCCTCTCCATAGCCCGTTGATACGCCTAGTTGATGTGAGACTATCTCCTTCTTTTTGTCTGCTCCACAACCACCGTCTATTCCACCTATAGTGCTATGTCCATGGCTCACGCTCATGTATTGCCTAAAACTTGAAAACGTTTGAGAAATATCAAAAGTATGAAACAATTGCTTGGCTTGTCATCGAGGTTGTGCATGATTTGAATATTTTGTTTGATGAAGATGGAGCATAGCCACACTATGATTTTGTAGGGACAAGCTTTCTTTAGCCATGTTATTTTGAGAAGACATAATTGCCTTGTTAGTATGCCTGAAGTATTATTATTTTTATGTCAATATAAAACTTTTGTTTTGAATCTTATGGATCTGAATATTCTTGCCACAATAAAGAGAATTACATGGATAAATATGTTAGGTAGCATTCCACATCAAAAATTCTGTTTTTATCATTTACCTACTCGAGGGCGAGCAGGAATTAAGCTTGGGGATGCTTGATGCGTCTCTAACGTATCTATAATTTTTTATTGTTCCATGCTATTATATTATCCATCTTGGATGTTTTATATGCATTTATATGCTATTTTATATGATTTTTGGGACTAACCTATTAATCTAGAGCCCAGTGCAAGTTTTTGTTTTTTTCCTTGTTTTTGAGTTTTACAGAAAAGGAATAGCAAACGGAGTCCAATTGATGTGCCAATTTTGATGATTTTTTATGGACCAAAAGAAGCCCCCGAACTAAAACAGTTGGTCCAGAAGAGTCCCGAGTCATCCACGAGGGTGGAGGGTGCACCCTACCCCCTGGGCTCACCCCCCTATCTCATGGACGACTCGGAGATCCCCCTGACGTGAAACCGATGCCAAAAATTCCTATAAATACAAAAACCCCTGAAAAGAAACCTAGATCAGGAGTTCCGCCGTCGCAAGCCTCTATAGCCACCAAAAACCAATCGGGGCCCTGTTCCGGCACCCTGCCGCAGGGGGGATCCATCACCGGTATCCTTCTTCATCATCTCGGCACTCTCCATGACGAGGAGGGAGTAGTTCACCCTCGGGGCTAAGGGTATGTACCAGTAGCTATGTGTTTGATCTCTCTCTCTCTCTCTCTCTCTCTCTCGTGTTCTTGATATGGCACGATCTTGATGTACCGCGATAATTGCTATTATAGTTGTATCTTATGATGTTTCTACCCCTCTATCTCCTTGTGATTAATTGAGTTTTCCCTTTGAAGTATCTTATAGGATTGGGTCTTTAAGGATTTGAGAACACTTGATGTATGGATTGCATGTGCTTATCTGTGGTGACAATGGGATATTCATGTGATCCACTTGATGTGTGTTTTGGTGATCAACTTGCGACTTCTGTGACCTTGTGAACTTATGCATAGGGGTTGGCACACTTTTCGTCTTGACTCTCCGGTAGAAACTTTGTGGCACTCTTTGAAGTTCTTTGTGTTGGTTGAATAGACGAATATGAGATTGTGTGATGCATATCGTATAATCATACCCGCGGATACTTGAGGTGACATTAGAGTATCTAGGTGACATTAAGGTTTTGGTTGACTTGTGTCTTAAGGTGTTATTTTACTACGAACTTTAGGGCTGTTTGTGACACTTATAGGAATAGCCCAATGGATTGATCGGAAGGAATAACTTTGAGGTGGTTTCGTACCCTACAAGAATCACTTCGTTTGTTCTCCGCTATTAGTGACTTTCAAGTGACTCTTTGTTGCATGTTGAGGGATTGTTATATGATCTAATGATGTTATTATTGTTGAGAGAACTTGCACTATTGAAAGTATGAACCCTAGGTCTTGTTTCAACGCATTGCAATACCGTTTTCGCTCACTTTTATCATTAGTTACCTTGCTGTTTTTATAATTTCAGATTATAAAAACCTATATCCACCATCCATATTGCACTTGTATCACCATCTCTTCGCCGAATTAGTGCACCTATACAATTTACCATTGTATTGGGTGTGTTGGGGACACAAGAGACTCTTTGTTATTTGGTTGCAGGGTTGTTTGAGAGAGACCATCTTCATCCTACGCCTCCCACGGATTGATAAAACCTTAGGTCATCCACTTGAGGGAAATTTGCTACTGTCCTACAAACCTCTGCACTTGGAGGCCCAACAACGTCTACAAGAAGAAGGTTGTGTAGTAGACATCGGTGCCTGTTGTTGTTGCAAATGTTACTATCTTAACAGACTTTGTTATACTTGAGATGCCTGAGGACGACAACATATCGATTATCCTTGGTGGACCTTTTTTGAATACCGCAGGGGCTGTTATTGATTGCAATAAAAGCGAAGTCACTTTTCATATCAATGGTAATGAGCATAAGGTGCACTTTCCGAAGAAACTATTTCAAGTGAATGGTATTAATGTTAATGAAAAATCTCCAACAATTACTATTGGAAGCTTTCAACTCCCTCTACCTACTTCCAAAAAGAAATAGGAAACACTCATTGTTGGGGAGATGCTTACCCCCGTTGAGGGAACTTAGTGTTCTACAAAAGTTCTTCGGGTTCGTGTTAATCGAAAGTGGTTGTTAATAAGACTTGATCAACGTTATTAATGGATTACTTTCGAGAGACATGTGGTCGATGAATTTAGTAGGCACAACTCTCTGTACCCACTTTTTATTTTCTATTATTTTTTGTTAAGTACAATAAAATGCCATGTTTATCCTGTTTTCTGAATTTTCTGTGCAATAAAAAAGTGCCCAAAAATAAAAGTACTCAGAATGACCTGAAATTTTGACATGATGTTTTTCTAAATACTTAAGAATTTTTGTTATAAGTAACATCACGGGGGGGCTGCCCCTGGTGCGCACTAGGCACTAGGGCGTGCCGGCTACCCCAAACGCGCCCTGGTGGGTAGTGGGCCCCACGAGGCCCCCCATCACTTATCCCTTTAGCCCATATGACCACCTACCTCTAGAAAAAAATCACTCCATCTCTCTTGTGCTCTTGCTCTCAAACTCGCGGATTTTGATCTCTTTGCTTGAAGCTCCGTTTCCGAAACTGGTTTGTGGGATTGTGATACGTCTCCAACGTATCTATAATTTTTGATTGTTCCATGCTGTTTTATTATCAATCGTGGATGTTTTATAATCATTTTATATAACTTTTTGGTACTAACCTATTGACATAGTGCTAAGTGCCAATTGCTGTTTTTTCCATGTCTTTTACATCACAGGAAATCAATATCAAACGGAGTCCAAATGCCACAAAACTTTACGACGATTTTTTACGGACCAAAAGGAAGAAGTTGGGCCCTGGTTGCACCTGGGGGAGTCCCGAGGAGGGGTAAACCCGCCAAGGCATGCCAGGAGGCCCAGGCGCGCCCTGGTGGATTGTGCCCACCTCGGGTACCCCCCTGGACCGCCTCTTTGCTGTATAAATACCCCAAAAATCCCAGAACCCTAGGGAAGTCGATGAAATATTCATCCAGCCACCGCAGAGTCCAGAACCACCAGATCCAATCTAGACAATATCTCAGATGGGGTTCACCACCTCCATTGGTGCCTCTCCGATGATGCGTGAGTAGTTCATTGTAGACCTTTGGGTCTGTAGTTAGTAGCTAGATGGCTTCATCTCTCTGTCTTGATTCTCAATACAATGGTCTCTTGGAGATCCATATGATGTAACTCTTTTGCGGTGTGTTTGTTAGGATCCGATGAACTTTGAGTTTATGATCAGTCATATCTTTTTATATCCATGAAAGTATTTCAGTTTCTTTGATCTCTTTTATGCATGATCTCTTATAGCCTCGTATTTCTTCTCTGATATTTGGGTTTTGTTTGGCCAACTTGATCTATTTATCTTGCAATGTGAAGAGGTGCCCGGTAGTGGGTTCAATCTTACGGTGCTTGATCCCAGTAACAGAAGGGGAACCGACACGTATGTATCATTGCTACTAAGGATAAAAATATGGGATCTATATCTAACGCAATAGATAACATATCTTGTCTACATCATGTCGTCGTTCTTATTGCATTACTCCATTTTTCCATGAACTTAATACACTAGATGCATGCTGGATAGAGGTTGATGTGTGGAGTAATAGTAGTAGATGCAGGCAGGAGTCGGTCTACTAATCTTGGATGTGATGCCTATGTAATGATCATTGCCTGGATATCGTCATAATTATTTGAGGTTCTATCAATTGCTCAACAGTAATTTGTTCACCCACCATTTGCTATCTTTCTCGAGAGAAGCCACTAGTGAAACCTACAACCCCGGGTCTCTTTCTCATATTATTTTCCTTTGCGATCTATGCTTATTTGCTTTTATTCTCAGATCTATTAAACCAAAAACCCAAAAATATCTTTCTTCAATTTATCTTTATTTATTTTTTTCGCGTTCGATCTATCAATATTTACAACCTTTTTACCGTCACGTGCCGATTTCTGGCACCGTTACCCGAAAGGGATTGACAACCCCTTTAACATGTCAGGTTGCGAGGTGTTGTTATTTGTGTGCAGGGGTTGTTTAGGTTGTGTTGCTTGGTTCTCCTACTGGTTCTATAACCTTGGTTTCATATCTAAGGGAAATACCTACTGTCGCGGTGCTGCATCATCCCTTCCACTTTGGGGAAATACTAACGTAGCTTCAAGCGACATCAGATTGCTACTTGGTATGTGACTCCTCCATTTCTCCAATTAGTTTTTGTTCTAATGGTTTATCTTTCGTGTAATTAGCTACTATTGGTGCTGCTGTAAATGAGATTGCATGTTGAATTCTTTGAGTTCCAAGTAGTTTGAATGCTTGACATAGCCTCTAGACATCCATATGAGTAGTTGTTATCAATCTGTGAAGTTTTGTTGACAAAATTTTGTGGCCCAAAAATTTCAACAATTTGTTCTTAGGAAGATGGACCTTTTTCAAAGGAGTTTATCTAAGAAGAATGCCAAGGGAGCCACCGGTGAATCCTCAACTGGTGACATCAACACTCCGCAATGGATGAAGGTCCGGTCGTGTGAATGGCCGCACATTGCCTTCATGGAAGAAGCTAGATTCCACCAACAATTCGCGCAATTCATTGTAAATGTCGAACTTACCAACTTCCTCAGATGAGTGTGACCAACACCATACCCTCACGAACTCATTTGTGCAAAAAATATATTTCTTGAATAGGCATGAACCTCCTGCAGTGCGGTTTAATTTATATTCTAAAACCCGTCAGACACCGCTCACAAAATTTTGTGAGATATGCCTAATTCCCTCTGATGGGGAATTAAGACAGCCTAGGCTGGTAGAGTTTGAGGACTTCCTCCTCACTTTGACAGTGGGTGAGGAAAGGGGCGTGTCGAAAGCCACAACCACTAGTCTCTAGTTTCCTTCTGTGCATTACTTTGCTTTATTTATCATGATGTGTTTGACTGCTAGAGAGAAGGGCAGTATACTTAGTGCTCCTGACCTCGCCGTTTTACGTCCTGCACTTCACAATGATCACACCTTTAACCTAGGGGCTATTATTGCACGTCGTCTGCACATTAACCAAACTAAGGGTAAAATCCACGGCAGTATTTATGCCACTCGCTTAGCGAGGTGTTTTAATGTTCAGATACGCCACCATGACTATCCTTTGCCCAGAGTTTATCTAGATTACCAGGCAATGATGGACCACCACTTTATTGATGCTGCCGATTCTTTTAACCATATTTGTTATAACTTGGTATTTTGTGAGAAAACCTGTGATATTATCCCGTTGCCTACACCTGCTTTGTTGATTCTATTGCCAGGAACGGGTATACCATCCTACCAGCGGACATTTTTGCCTACTGGAACAACTAGGTAGCGGCAGAGGAGGAGCCCCAGGAGTGGGACACTCAGGTGCCGCCGCCTCAACACTTTCACATGGGACCAGACGACTACTATGGATGGTGATTACCAAGCTAGGCCAAAAGCCTAAGCTTGGGGGGGAGTATGTATTTCCACCGACATTACATTCATGTTCACACACTTAATTCTAGTTGTCGGTATTCACACATTTTCATCGTATTATCCATGCTAAGTTTTATTTTCTCGCTTTCTTCTTGTGTGTTTGAAAAACTTTGAGAAAACCCACAAATATTTCTTGCTTATTTTCGGTTCTTCTTTCTAGTTTAACTTATTTGTAGTATTAAAAAGAAGACCCAAAAAGATTTCCCATTTCTTATTTTGTTTGTTGGGAGCTTTCTCATGTAAAAAGTTTTTCTTGTTTTCGTTTTTCTTTCTTTAATTTGCTTTGTAGTATTAAAAAGAAGACCCAAAAAGATTTCCCGTTTCTTATTTTGTCTGTTGGGAGCTTTCTCATGTAAAAAGTTTTTCTTGTTTTCGTTTTTCTTTCTTTAATTTGCTTTCTTTAAGAAAAATAAAAAACTCCAAAAATATTTCAGTGTGTTTCTATGAAATTCTATTTTGTTTTGTTGAGTCGTACTAAGGAGAAGACCACAATGAAAATGTTGAGTGGCTCTCATATATGCCTTATTATTGATCTAGAAAAGAGCCCATATTATTCTGTCTTCTCCTACGAATAATATGTTGCAGATTCCAGCTTAGTACATGGCACTCTTGCACTATTATTATTTTCACATCATTTGGTCGTGCAAGTGAAAGGCAATAATGACGATATTTGATGAAGTGACCGTGGCAGGGAAAAGCGGGTATGAACTCAACTTGTTCTTATTTTTGTAAATATGTTTAACTTAGTATCCATTGTTCAGCATAATATGATTAAACATGCTTGCAATGACAATTCGAGATTATAGTTGTTCATGCCAAGCTTAAGTAGCTAGGAGTGGATAACAATTTATGTTGAGTGTCAACATGCATTAAAATGATTGTGATGTAGTGTGATGATATGGTATCATCCTCAGAATGTTTCAAGTGGCTTGACTTGGCACATGTTCACGCATATAGTTGAATCAAAATCAACATAGCCTCCACGATATTTATGTTCATGGTGTTTATATCCTACTCATGCTAGTACTCAATGTTGATCATTCATAATGCATGATCATGACCGTTTTTGCTCTCTAGTTGGTCACTTCTCAACCTACTTGATAGCCTTCACATGTACTAAGCAGGAATACTGCTTGTGCATCAAAACACTTAAACCAAAGTTATTCATGATATGTCAACTATATCTACCTATATGCCGTATTACCCTGCCGTTCCAAGTAAATTTGCATGTGCCACCTCTAAAATTTTAAATGAACATCTATTTTGTGTGCCTGGACCGCTCATGGAACAACATGGGGTAGTCGGTATCTTCCATGTTAAGAGGGTTATTATCATGATGAGTGTTTATTCACTTGTCCTTGCACGAGAGGGGCTGGTAATAGGGATGCCCAGTCCCGAAATCAAAAATACAAATAATTAAACAAAACTCACCCAGACTATTGTTGGTATGGAGGGCACCCGAGGATTCAGCTAGCCATGGCTTGTGTTTGTTGGTGGAGGGGGAGTAAACTTTAATTTTATTGCTTGGGAACCGCTGCTAATTTGTTTAGCATGGAAGATATTGAAAAATCTTGGTCGTAACATTGACAGGAAGGGTATACCTCCCAAAAATTATATTGATCTCTGAGTTAAGCTTCGACCTCTAGCACCTATACAAATCTCTGCTTCCCTCTCGAAGGGACTATTATTTACTTTCTTGTTATTTTACTTTTATGTTGAGTCATCACCTTCTCAAACAAGCACCAGTCCTGAGAGCACTATTGCCATCCTCCTGCATTGTATATAGTTAATGTTGAATGCATCATGATTGCATCTCTTCTATCATGAATTACAATGTTTAGTCACTGCTTGAACTTCGGAGGTGCTCTGCATTTATGTTTTGCGGTCTCAGAAAGGGCTAGCGAGATACCATTATTATCATATTATATCATTATTATTTTGACAAAGTGTTGGTATTTGAGATATCTTATTATTGCTTGCTAGTTGATTATGCCATTGATATGAGTGAATATAATTTTTAGGAGTTATCGTATGCATGGTTAGTTATGATCTTTGCTGAAAACCCGGGTGCTATTTAAGCATATATATGGACACAAGAACAAAAGAGTTCGTAAAAGTTTTTCTTTATCACTTTTAGTTTGTCAAATGAATTGCTTGAGCACAAGCAACGGGTTAAGCTTGAGGGAGTTGATATGTCCCCATCATATCTACTTTTCCTAATGCTTTTTCTCTTGTTTTGGACTCTAATTTGCATGATTTGAATGAAACTAACCCGAACTGGCGCTGTTTTCAGCATCACTACCATGGTGTTGTTTTTTGTGCAGAAATAAAATTTCCCGGAATTGGAAGAAACCTTTTGGAGAATTATTTTGGAATAAATAGAAAATACTGGAACCAAGACCCATTGGAGGGGGGGGCAGCTGCCCACTAGGCACCAGGGCGTGCCATGCCCCTCTGGTGCGCCCTGGTGGGTAATGGGGCCCATGAGGCTCCGCTGACCCTAATTCTGATGCTATAAAATCCTAATTTTCAAGAAAAAATAGGATAGGAAGTTTGATCGCGTTTTATGATACGGAGCTGCCGCCACCTCCTGGTCTTCATCGGGAGGCGAGATCCGGAGCTCGTTCGGGGCTCTGGAGAGGCGGGTCTTTGGACTTCGTCATCATCAACCATCATCCATCACCAATTTCATGATGCTCACTGCCGGGAGTGAGTAATTCCTTCGTAGGCTCGATGGTCGGTGAGGAGTTGTATGAGATTCATCATGTAATCGAGTCAATTTTGTTAGGGCATGATCCCTAGTATCCACTATGTTCTGAGATTGATGTTGCTATGACTTTCATATGCTTAATGCTTGTCACTAGGGCCCGAGTGCCATGATTTCAGATTTGAACTGTTTATGTTTTCACCATTATATCTATGTTCTTGATCCAATCTTGCAAGTTATATGCACTTATTATGTGTTATGATCCGTTAACCCCAAGGCGACAATAATTGGGATACTTTCTGGTGATGACCATAGTTTGAGGACTTCACGTATTCACTATGTGTTAAGGCTTTGTTCCAGTTCTCTATTAAAAGGAGGCCTTAATATCCCTTAGTTTCCTTATGGACCCTGCTTCCACGGGAGGGTAGGACAAAAGATGTCATGCAAGTTCTTTTCCATAAGCATGTATGACTATTTACGAAATACATGCCTACATTATATTTATGAACTGGATCTAGTTCTGTATCGCCCTAGGTTATGACTGTTATATGATGAATATTGCCCAACGAAATCACCGATTCAATGCCTACAAGGTTTTCACATATTGATCTTTGTTGTGTTACTATTACTATTGCTACTGTTACAACTGCTACAAAACTACTACTGCTAGTGTTATCGTTACTATTACTATTAGTACTATTGCTATCACTATCAAACTATCATATTACAGTGCTACTGATAACTTTGTTGCAGATATTTAATCTCCACGTGTTGTTGAATTGATAACTCAACTGCTAATACTTACAAATGTTCTTTGGCTCCCCTTGTGTCGAATCAATAAATTTGGGTTGAATACTCTACCCTCGAAAACTGTTGTGATCCCATATACTTGTGGGTTATCAAGAATAACCTCAAATGACGAATTTGAAAAGTTTGACGAGATTGCAAATGACAAAAAATCAAAAAAATCAAATTTGATGAATGTCATAGAGAGATGGTGGTGTTACCCACCATATAGGAACTATGATGAGTTCAGACACCGTGTACAATTGTCGTAGGGTTCTGAGAGTCAAGTTCTTCATTAATTTCTTCATACTTAGAGGGTTAGTGTTCATTGATTGAAGAAAAATGTTACTTCGTGTGTTGTGCATAAAATTCATCAAATATGCATAAGCATTAGGATGTGTGTCCACTTTAGAGGACATTCGAAGATTCTAGGATGTTTAGCTCACACCGCAACTTGCAGAACCTCTTTTCATCCAAGGGCTTAGTGAAGATATCAACATGCTGGTCTTCAGTCTTCAGATGGTCAATGATGATGTCTTCCTTCAGCGCATGAAGAAAATTGTGACGAATCTGAATATGGTCCGTCTTGCAATGTTGCACAGGGTTGTGGGCGATCTTGATAACACTCTCATTATCGCAGAAGTGAGGGACTTTCTTCATGTTGATGACATAGTCCTTGAGGGTTTGCTTCATCCATAGCAACTGTGAGCAGCAGGCACCAGTGGCAATATATTCAGCCTCAACTGTGGGAAGAGCCACGCTAGTCTGCTTCTTTGAGGACCAACAGACAAGAGATCATCCAAGGAAATGGCATGTGCCTGATGTAGACTTGCGATCCACATGATCTCCCGCATAATCAGAATCAGAAAATCTAGATAGATCAAAAGATGAGACCTAGATGCACATAGGTAAAGAAGCAAACCAATGATGGAGCGATATACCTTTTGATCGAAACCTTTACAATTTTCGTCAGTGTCGTGTTGACCATTAGTATGCATTGGAATTTTGAGGCCTTTGTAGTATTGCATGCCGAATTTCTTCAGGCAATCTTTGAGGTATTTCTCTTGAGAAATGAAGATGCCATTGGGTTGTTGATGAATTTGAAGACTAAGGACTAATTTCAATTCTCACATCATAGACATCTGATATTCTGCACGCATCATATATGCAAATTCATCATTGAAATGCTTGTTAGTGCAACCAAAGATAATATCATCAACATATATTTGGCATATGAACAGTTCACCATCATCAGACTTAGTGAAAAGAGTAGGGTCAAGTGAACCGGGTTTGAAACCCCTTTTCTCCAGGAATTCTTCCAGAGTATCATACTAAGCCCGTGGGGCTTGCTTGAGGCCATAGTGAGCCTTGTTCAGTCTGAAGACTTTATCAGGATGCTTTGGATCCTCAAAACCTGGTGGTTGAGCAACATATACTTCTTCCTCAAGCTTACCATTGAGGAATGCACTTTTCACATCCATTTGATATAAGAGATGATGGTTAGCATATGCAACACTAATGCGGGATGTTGCTGACGCGACACTACGATCAGACACCATTTGACGAAACTGTGTGCGATGCAATAATCACAAACGGTGGTGTAAAAGAACTGTCAAAAAAGGTGCAAAACATTTGCAATAGCGGAGCCATCAAACACCGTTCTGATTTTAGTTGCGTGTGCTATGTAGGGCATACGGTTCAGTTCAATGAACTATTTGCGATGAGGCAGAACAAAAGAAATGGGCAGCCAGATGAAGGCGTGTGCGATATACATCATACGGTTCACTCAGATGAACTATTTGTGATGAGGAGGAACAATAGAAACGGGCAGCTAGATAAAGGTGTGTGCAATTGAGGGCATACACTTCCGAAGGATTAACTTTTTGTGATTAGGCAATAGAACAGAAACGGGTCTGCCAGATCAAAGTGTCTGCGATTGATGGCATACACTTCACACAGATGAACTGTTTGTGATTAGGTACAACAAACTGAAAAAGTTAGGTAGATCAATGTGTGTGCGCTAGACGGGCACACCCATTCTAATTAAAAGAAGCATGCACGATGGTAATAACGAGTGCACATGGTTCTTGGAACAAGATGTGTGCTGACATTGCCTATTGCGGTGCACCCTATGGTGCAAATGCCACATACGCGGCCGAGAAGGCGTACGTGCCCACGTTACACCTTTCGGGAATAGTGTTGCACTTATAACCATCAATAAATTTTTAGCATGCGTCCTGCCACATTCCAAATTGCAAACCTGTTCACACCGACCAAAACCTAAACGGAGCGTATTAGTATTCGGTTATAAATACTACTACTTCAAGATGACTGCACATTCCTCCTCAACTCCTCATCCACAAAAACAAACAAGTCATTCATCATCATTCCCTTGCATCTGCCATGGCCAGCGTGAGTTTTGGGTCGACAGACTGCCACCAGGGAGATGAGAGCATGGAAGCAGAAGCACGAGAGATGTCCCGCCTCACCGCGAACGCAGCCGACATGTCCCACCGTGCGGTCGTAGCGGCACAGAGGTCGCGCCGTGCCGCCGAAGCAGCATGGAGGTCCCGTCGCACCGTCGATGCAGCAGACTGGTCCGGCCGCGACGCGGAAGAAGAAGAGATGTCCCATCGGGCCGTGAATGCAGCAGAGATTTCCTCCCGCACCGCGGTGGCCAGGGAAAATGCCTCGCGGGTAGGTGAGGACTCTTACAGGCGCATGTATGCGATCGTCCATGGTCAGATGGGTCAGATCTCTGGTTTAGCGAGGTTGTAGGATGACATGAAAGCCACTTTTGAACAGGCTACCGGTGTCATCTGGCAACTAAATGAGAGCAATGCGAAGCTCCTTGCTAAGCGTGACCTGCTAAGGACGAATATCGTCGGAAGTGCGGAGCAGCGGGAGGAGACCACTGCCTTGTTGAAGAGGACCTGCGTCATCGTCGAGAAACTTATGGATGAGAATGCCATGCTGCGCATCGAGCACAGAAGGCTGGTGGAGGAATTTGTGGATGCTCTCAAGCAACATCTTGAGGACAAGAAAGAGCTCATCGCCGCTCACCGCGGAGACTAGTTCCCGCAGCCTACAGCAACACGTCAAGAAAGTAGAGATCAGCGAGCCAGATCGTTGTCTTCCTTCTTCTTTTGCCCTTGTGTATTTCGGGCATTGCCGCATGTGCTTTTTTAATTATGTTCTTAAATATGTAAGAAAATTATTGTCCATTGTCATCGTCCTTATATTCATCATGCTTGCTATAAGTCTTTGTCGATGCTATATAGGTTCATCGGATCTTACATCAAGATCCATGCAAAACTTTCTTTTCAGATTTTTCATTTTTCTCTCTTAAATCTCAGTCCAGCGAGACATATAGCCACGCCGTAGAATAGGGGCTCGGGTGCCATTAACGGAGACTTTGGGAGGGAGGTGTGCGGTGGGTAGATGTCAAAGGGCTCTCCACCCGATGAGCACGTGCATGGGTCTGATCACATGCCTCTCGTACTCAAATAGCTACCCCGCACGATACCTCCTAGCCAATAAAAAAAGGGACACATGGCGACACGTAATTGGTAAGTAAAATGCCAACGGTTTCAATATTGTGTTTCCGATTTGTAACGTGACAATACATGTTCCAAATGACTTTGTTGATTGTTAATGTGTGCGCCTTCGTAAATCGGACAGAAAAATTACCACAGCATGTTGGTGCCATGTCATGACACCATGCCAAGTTTCATGATTTTCAGGCATGTTTTGGATTTACAGGAATTAAAAAACCAAGTTTCTCAATCTTTCCGACCGAGCCACGATGCCTAGATGTTTGAATTTCATTCCCATTACTTGCATGGGATCTAGGAATTCACCCAAGGACACACATGTGATTTTTCAACCATAGTTCAAATTTGAATTATGCACATTAAATGCCCAAAAACTCAATTAATGTATAAAAGGCCAAATGATCCCAAAATAATTCCAAATTTTAGCACGATACTTCTATTTGATCTAATCTGCCTGTGTAAAAAAATTAAGGCGGGAGAAGGCAGTGTACATATGTCATTTCGCACACGGAGGTGTCACGTTCCCTAGCGGAACCACGAGCCTTCTTGAGGGAACCTCCAGTTTGCAAGAAGCTTACGCCAAAGCTTGTCCCAATTTGGCCAACAAAATTACCGCAACATGTTGGTGCCATGTCATGACACCATGTCAAGTTTCATGATTTTCAGGCGTGTTCTGAATTTACAGGAATTAAAAAACCAAGTTTCTCAATCTTTACGGTCGAGGCACGACGCCTAGATGCTTGAATTTCATTCTCATTTCTTGCATGGGACCTAGAAAGTAACCTCGAGGACACACATGTGATTTTTCAACCAACTTTGTTGCACTGGAGCATGTGCTTGTAGTTCAAATTTCAATTATGCACATTAAATGCCCCAAAACTCAATTAATGTATAAGAAAGGCCAAACGAATCCGGAATAATTCCAAAATTTAGCATGATACTTCTATTTTGTCTAATTTGCGCATGTAAAAAATTAAGGCAGGAGAAGGCAGTGTACGTATGTCGTTTCGCACACGGAGGTGACACGTTCCCTCTCGGAACCACGAGTCTTCTTGAGGGAAGCTCCGGTTTGCAAGAAGCTTACACCATGGCTTGTCCCAATTCGGCCAAAAAATTTACCGCAGCATGTTGGTGCCATGTGATGACACCATGCCAAGTTTCATGATTTTCAGGCATGTTTTGGATTTACAGGAATTAAAAAACCAAGTTTCTCAATTTTTCTGGCCGAGCCACGACGCCCAGATGTTTGAATTTCATTCCGATTTCTTGCATGGGACCAAGAAATTCACCCAAGGACACACATGTGATTTTTCAACCAACTTTGGTGCACTGGAGCACGTGCTTGTAGTTCAAATTTGAATTGTGCACATTAAATGCTTAGAAACTCAATTAATGTATAAAAAAGGACAAACGAACCCGAAATAATTCCAAAATTTAGTATGATACTTCTATTTGGTCTAATATGCCTGTGTAAACAATTAAGGCAGGAGAAGGCAGTGTACGTATGTCGTTTCGCACACGGAGGTGTCACGTTCCGTTTCAGAACCACAGACCTTCTTGAGGGAAGCTCCGGTTTACAAGAAGCTTACACCAAAAGCTTGTCCCAATTTGGCAAAAAAAACCGCAGCATGTTGGTGCCATGTCATGACACCATAAAAAGGTTCATGATTTTCACGCGTGTTTTGGATTTACAGGAATTAAAAAAACCAATTTTCTCAATCTTTCCGCCCGAGCCATGACGCCCAGATATTTGAATTTCATTCTCATTTCTTGCATGGGACCTATAAATTCACCCATAGACACACATGTGATTTTTCAACAAACTTTGGTGCACTGGAGCATGTGCTTGTAGTTCAAATTTGTATTATGCACATTAAGTGCCTAGAAACTCAATTAATGCATAAAATGCCAAACGAACCCGAAATAATTCCAAATTTAAACACGACACTCATGTACTAGTTGCATGTTCATTGTACGTAAATGTTCCAGCAATTCAAACACCATCCTTTCCCTCTGTAACACCATTTTTTTCAAAACATAATGAAATAAATCAGGTATACCACAAACAGTTTACTATAAATAATCGTGTGGGATGCGATATAAAATAGCTTGGCGCACCGTCTTGTCTGACTTACACAGGAAGCTTCGTCATCTACAGTCCACTGCCCCCGCTTGAACAACACTTGCGCGTCAGTTTCTCGCGCACTGAGCGAAATTTTTTTGCCACCGCGGAAATATCTATCTCCCTGTCCCCTCCCTCCCACCAAAAGCCACATTTCCACTGTTCCTCCTTGCTTTCCAAGTTCAAACCTTCACTGCTGCTTATTGGTAGCTCAGCCTCCTCGCCAGCGACCCTTCTTCTTGCAGCACCGCCTCCTTGCCGGCTACCCTTCTTCTTACAGCGTCGCCTCCTCGCCGGTGACCCTTCTTCTTGTAGCGCCGCCTCCTCACCAGCGACCCTTCTTCTTGTTGCGCGACCTCCTCGCCGCTGACCCTTCTTCTTTATGTGCGGCCTCATCGGTATGGTTAGGTAATCCACACCCTACCCACACCATCGTCCTCCTTTCCCGTTCCACATGCCCCGACCGACGGCGCTACACCATCCTCCGAAATCATTGTCCCCTTCCTCCAATTTAGCTCCACCACAACCATTTTGCACGCAGTATAACCTGGAGCTCAGTAGCATGTGGTCACATGCGTGCACGAGGTCATTATGGCTGCCATGCATGCCGACCACTAGATCTTGGAGGAGCACCTCGTCTTTGAGGCCATCGTTGACACTGCCACACGGTTGTCTACTTTAAAATAGAGTTCGTGCTATTTTCTCGAGGCGACCGCCAGTGCCTTCTAGTGATTTGTCCTTTGTAATGTTAATATGCAATCTGATGTTCAGTTAACAGTTTGGTCCTCTGAAATGTAATGTTGAGTTAACAGTTTGGTCGAACAATTGCTACATTTCCTAGTACTGTTCTCAAGCATTCTTTATTTTGTTAAATGTCTTATCTTCTAGTACATATTTCTATTCTGCAATATCGTGCTCAGTTAACTATTTTGGTTCATTTGGTCTGCTGTCCATTTAACTATTTGGTTCAATTCTGCAATTTGATTTTCATTTGCTATGGGTACAATTTTGTATTGTTATGCATGTGACACCAATCGAATTTGGCTATACTCAATACATATTCTACTGATAGTATGGCAACTCTCAGTTAACCTGATCAAGATCTTCCTTATGTGTGTTGTACGAAAACAATGGGAGACACTGCGGTTTACCACCGAGGTTTCTTCAAGCATGGTCCTTTGGCTAACAGCACATTATTATGCAGTTGCAGGAATCATTCTAATATTTAGGTTTCTTACAATTTGGTCTTGCACATGTAGGTCCTGTTGTCAGAGGCTTAGACCCATTGTTCGACCCACTTTGCATATGGTAAAATTAGATGCCCATGAATATCAGTCAAGTAAAGAAACTCAGAAAGATTGTTAGGATGAAGAAACTTGCGACGAATAACAGCAAGATCTTTGTTTGCACAATGAAGAAGACATCAATCAACTATAGGATGGTACTAACTCTTTTACCTTGTTTTTACCCCTTGCGCCATTTCAAAATTTATAACAGTGATTTATGCATATCTTTGTTTTCAGTAACTTTCAAAGCAGTTCACCGATGATTACCTCTCAAACCACCTGCATAGTCAAGAGGCGAGGAAGGTATTCATTCAAAACCCACGGTACAATATTGAAGTCTTGTTGAAGAGGATGAAGGTTGGGCAGGCAATTATCCATAGCCACTGGCCTGAAGTTGCAAGGACATTCAACATCACTGAAGGCTCAATATTTGCCTTCCGCTTCTGTAGTTTTCCAGATAAGATTCATCTGTCTATTTACCATGTATGATGCTACTTTCCAAAGGTTTTTGATGTTGCATGTGAAACTTGGTGCTGTTGTGTAATGGCGTAACTGAGTGCCGAAGCTATCTGATGTAATTCGATTATGACATCCTGGTTGCTGTTATACGGATATGAAATATCTGGTGTGTTTTATAAGAAATATCAATTTTATTAGTACATGGATTATCAATAATAGGCTGCTTACCCTTCTTATTGGGGTTTTCTATTGCAGATGGTTACTTAGACAACACCTTGGGCGATGAACTCAAACAACCCGCACGGTTTCTAGAAAGTAGGCATGTTCGATCAACTAACAATCACACACGGCTTCCGACAGATAACTGTTTGCATTAGGCCAGCTTGCAGAAATGTTTCCACACAAAAAACCGTGTGTGATATACATACGAACGGAAATGATTTTCTGGGATTCACCGTGTGGGATGTAGATACGAACGGAAACAATTGGGTTTCGATGCCCCGCGAGATCCCACACGAGCTCATTTTGTGTGATAGGAGGGCCTACCCTCGATGGTTTCTGGGTCATGTGGGAAGGACCCCCCTATCGCCCACACTCACTTGGTGACGGTTCCAAATGCCGTCGCGGAAAGGGGTTAAAAACCATTTGTATAGCACGTCGATGTACTAGTGCAAGCAATATATTAATAGCTTCAAGCCTAGCAACAGGTGCAAATGTTTCACCGAAATCAATACCCTCAACCTGTGTGTACCCTTGTGCTACAGTAATTGCGTTATTTCTTACAACTTGGCCATTTTCATCTTGCTTTTTGCAGTAGATCCACTTAGTGTTGATGATATTATGCTTGCGTGGACTAGGACGATTCACAAGCTCTCACAATTGTTGAGCTCGAATTGTTGCAATTATTCTTGCATGGCTTGAATCCACTTAGGCTCTAGAAATGCTTCATCAACCTTGGTGGGCTCTGTGATAGAGATAAATGCAAAATGAAGGAAATATGCCCTAGAGGCAATAATAAAGTTGTTATTTTATATTTCCTTATTCATGTTAAAGGTTTATTATTCATGCTAGAATTGTATTGATCGGAAACCTTGATACATGTGTGAATACATAAACAAACATTGTGTCCCTAGTGAGCCTCTACTAGACTAGCTCGTTGATCAAAGATAGTTAATTAAGGTTTCCTAACCATTGACATGAGTTGTCATTTTATAACGGGATCACATCATTAGGAGAATGATGTGATGGACAAGACCCATCCGTTAGCTTAGCATAATGATCATTCAGTTTTATTGCTATTGCTTTCTTCCTGTCAAATACATATTCCTTTGACTATGAGATAATGCAACTCCCGGATACTGGAGGAATGCCTTGTGTGCTATCGAACATCACAATGTAAATGGGTGATTATAAAGATGCTCTACAGGTATCTCCGAATGTGTTTGTTGAGTTGGCATAGATCGAGATTAGGATTTGTCACTACGAGTATCGAAGAGGTATCTCTGGGCCCTCTTGATAATACACATCATAAGCTTGCAAGCAAATGAGTAAGGAGTTGGTCACGAGGTGATGTATTACGGAACAAGGAGTTTCGGGAACCCCGACAAAGATATGGGCCTTATGGGCCAAGAGAGGGAACACCATGGGCTGGTGCGCCCCTATACATGCCGGACCTATGAGGAGGAGAAGGAAAGAGGGGAGGGAAAGGAAAGTGTGGAGTAGGACTCCCTCTTCCTTCCCTCTCCCCCCTTCTATCCTCCCCCCTTATTCTTACAAGGAAAGGGGGCGCAGGGCAAGGCAGCAACCCTAGAGCTGCCGCCAGGTCTCTTGGGCCGCCCTAGGGGCTGCCTCCTCCCCTCCCACCTATATATACATGGGTAGGGGGCACCACACAAGAACACACAACATGGTCTTAGCCGTGTGCGGTGCCCACAACGAGTGCACGTCTGTCCTAAATAAACAGTTTAAAACCCATTTCCGCGACGGCATTTCAAACTGTTGCCAAGTGAGTGTGCGCGATAGGGGGTCCTTCCCACACGACCCAGAAACCGCTGGGGATAGGGCCCCTACAATACTCCTACTTGTTTCTGCTTGCATTGCCATCGCAGTCGGTATTCTGTGGTGCTACGTTTATGATGCGTGGCCCATCACAAACGGTTCACTATTATAGAACGTGTATGATGCGCGGCCCATCACAAACGGTTCACCGTTAAGAAGATTAGATAATCGTCGTACGAGTGTCGGACAGGATTACGAAACGTCAGACCATCGTAACATCATCGTACACGACAACTATCGCACACGCTATTCTGTGGTGCAACGTTTACGATGCATACTTCATCAGAAATAGTTCATGGTTGCGAATCTTGTACGATAAGGCAACTAACACAAACGTTTAGTTTGCCTGTGCCGTCTGTGATATTGTCTGACATCGCACATGCTTTGCAAATGGCAACTATGTGCATGCTTGCACACATTTCCTCTCTATGAACCATCTCGGATTATCGTGCATATCACAAACGTTTGTGTTTTACCAACCGTGTGTGCCGTAACAACCTGGAGAGCATAATTTCACCATAATTTAATCGCTTCTTTTCCAAATTGTACTAGATTTAGATTTGAATTTGGATGTATGCACTACAAAAAAAATACACTTCCGTGATGATACGTGTTTGTCACAGTAGGTCGCGTTTTTTGTCATGCATGTACATCCATGACGATTTTATGACAGAATCAAGATAGGCATACATGTGCTGTCATAGAAGTGTTCCATGACATTACCAAAATTATCATCACGGAAGTGTCCACTTCCATGACGATAAATCGTGCGTCACAGAAGTGCTTTCGTCTAGGGTGACCGACACATGGCATCCACCGTAACGGAAAGCCGTTAAGCTATAGGGTCGGATTTTGGATCCGATAACCCGTTAACAGCCTTGACGAATGGGAAATTTCCACGTGTAAAATTCTGATTGGTAGAAGGGAACACCTGTCAGCTCGTCAGTGGGCCGGATGTCGCCCGTCCATAGGAGGAGACATGCCTATGATACGTCGACACGTGGCTGGGCCCAACAGAGGCCCATATAGGTTAAAAAGGCCGGCCCAGTCAAAGGCTCGTAGAACTTAATCAGGTACTAGTGGGCCAGTCCAATAACGGCCTGCTTAATAAAGGCCCATTTACGGCCCGAAGCCAGATCTGGCCCGTTAATTGTTCGCCCAATATTTGGGCCCATTTACGGCCTGAAGCGAGATCTGGCCCGTTAATTGTCCGCCCAATATTTGGGCCCATTTGCGGCCCGAAGCCAGATCTGGCCCGTTAATTGTTCGCCGAATATTTGGGCCCAACTACAGCCCAGTGACTTTCGGCCTATTAGAGGCCTAATGTAGACATGGGCCCATTTCAGCCCGTTGTGACTTTCGGCCTGGGAATGGCCCCTGCTGCCCATGGGCCATATATGATCCGATGGGACATCGGGCCCACTAACGGCCCATGCTAAAGGTGGCAACAGTTAAGCCCAACGTGACTTTGGGCCTGTTAAATGCTTGTCGCGTAATTCGGCCCGTTGATGCTCGTGCCAAGCTTTCGGCCTCTTAAAGGCCCATGATATCAGTGGGCCAACTAAGGCCCGAGATATGTTTTGGCCTGGTATTGGCCCGTGAGCTAACTGGGCCCAAAACGGCCCGGTCTACATTTCGTCCTGCTAAAGGCCTGTCGACGACTAGTGAAAATTGAGGCCCAACATGCATTTTGTCCCACTAAAGGCCTGTGGTTTCATCTCGGCCGTAACAGGCCAGTCCAATATTCATCTTCTTAATGGCCCAATGCTACCTGGGCCAAACTAAGCACTGGGTCAACAAAAGGCCCAACTAAAATATAGGCTGGTGTAAGTTTGGGCCTGGCGCAATGTGTGAAGGCCCCAATCATTCGGGCCCAAGAAAGACGGAGGCCGGCCCAATTGTGCCCGCTAAAAACCAGGCCCGTTAGAGTCGAATGTTTCGGTCCGGTCGACTACATCTGATTTTTTTCAGATAGCGAATGATGGCAGTAACTAGTAGGAATTAAGAACAAACCTACTCTATACAATAAAGAAATTATGGCATAGTAACTAAGAATAAACCTACACTATACAATAAAGGATTTAAGGTATATTACATCCACTGGGCATCGAAGTTCGCCACCAGTGATCATAAAGCGCAACGAAGAAGCAGATTACAAAAACTGGGCACCATTGCAGCGTAACAAAATAATACTGAACCGAGACCACTTCCAAGACAGTTCAAGAAAGGTTAGCCTTGCGGGGGAACTGCTGCGCAAGCTGCTGAGCAAGGCTGTGAGACCGGCCTAGCATGTCGGTCATAGCTTCCAGGTGTAGCTGTTTAGCGATGAGGTTCTCATTGGTGTTCTCCGCAATCTTTCTTAGAGATAGGACTTCAAGTCGAAGTTGAGTTGCAGAATGCCTTTCTGCTAGAACTTGGGACTGAAGAAGTCGAACTGATTCAGACAACGAATTCTGTGAGCTTGTCTGACTGTTAGTCTCAAGTAACTTGAACACTGCATCAAGACAAGACTTTGGGGTTGTCTCGCTATCTTCAAGATGTTTTGCCTTCTTTGCTGCAATATATGTTGGGTTTGTCTCACAGCCTTCAGCAGACTTGTGCATGCCATCAGGCATATCACCCTGAAACAAAGCAGAGAGATGACAGGTTTTGCACGTGTATAAACAAAGATGATAACTGTTCTGTCAATTCTATCCAATTTCAAATTAGAAAATAAAGAGTAAGTTCAAAATATCAATAGCATAATTTGGCATTGTTCATAATGCGGGGAGCTTCACCACACTACTGGATTACCATGTCAACATAACAAGCATAGATGAAGGGCAAAGAAAATCATTGTATCTATTTTGGATAATGTGCATGGCATGTTGTTCATATCATCAGCCACATCAGTAAGATAAAACAGGAGATGACAAGGTGCAAACGTGGGCTGCTTCACCACACACTGGATTATAGATCCACAAAAACAAGCATACATATAGGGAGTATTAAGTAATGTGCATGGTATGAATAAGGAATTTGGTTTTACAAGTAAAACTTAGAACTTACGGTTCTTACGAACATGCATTTTGGTAGAAACAGCAAACTAAACAGCAGTAAACGATAGGGAGTATGAGCAAATTAAACAACAGTTGAGGATAAAGGCTTTAGAAGGACTGACTTACATTAACAGTTAACACCGGCTTTATAATGCCCTTCTCCATGTCAAGGGAAGGATAACTCAAGAATTTCAGCACAGAATCTTCTTCATAAGCATTGCCTGTACTCTACATTTTGTAGAGAGTAATTATAGATATGATAATACTGGAAGGGATAGAGGATAATGAAGATAAGATGCAGATTGATGCTACATAATCAACTACCAATCCCTGGAAGTACAAGCGTTACAGGACAAAATGTACTGACAAGAGCAATGGGCTACACTTCTGCACTGGCATTGTCTGTGTATTCTACTTGTTGGTAAGATTAAATATAGATCTGATCTTTTTTAGTAAATGGTGGGCGAGGGAGATAAGATGCAGAATGCTACAAAATGAACCAATCCCTCTTCCCATAATACAAGAGTGTTTTGAACACTGGTGTACTGTACAAAACGTTCTTATATTATGGGACGGAGGGAGTAGCTGTTAATGTAAGTACAGTGATAGACCATGTTCAGTCCTTACAAGAGGACTGCAGAGCTAAACCTCTTCAAAAGCATTGGGTTGATTCTAAATTTATGTAAGAGTCCATACGGATCTTATAATGTCCACCAAATGGACGATTACGAGGCTAACATGTGCAGTGATGCTACATAATCAAACAACTATGAAAGTAAGTATGGTCATACAGGGCAAGAGGTACTCACAAGAGCAATGCAGTGTGCAGTATAGTTGCGAGATTCTGTGGTCCCTTGAGAACGAATGTTCTTCTGCTAACAGTTTTCGTACAAGTGAGACATTAAGGCAAATGCAGAAATGTAGTTCAAATTGTGATGTGATATCATAGACAGTACCTTACGCTGCAGCCGAGACCAATGTGTAACAAGATTATTCCAGTCACCGTCGGATAAATGTAGCACCGGAGACTTTACAGAAATTTGTTCAGAGGCTTGCCATCGAAGTGCGCTTGCCTCAGGTAGGAACGATACTTCATCAACGAGTGCTTGAAAAGCGCAACCAACCCTTGCTCGTCATCACAATCCAGTTTGCTCCTCGCCTATTTAAAAGAATGGAATCTTGTGTCTTCTGTCAGCAGAAACATATGCAGTAATGACCATGAATAACATTAGTACATTACTTACGCGTAAGTTGCGGAGGAAGACTGGAAATTGTTCTGTGTCTGCGGTATAATCTTTCCATGAAGGAAAGATGCGCACAAAGTTCCTGACAACAACATAAGCTTCATCTTCTAAACTGGGAAGAAATGGAACAGGGGTCCTATTTGCTGCAATTGGGGCTCTCTCTGGTTCGAAAAGGGATTTGGCAACTGGATTTGGTGTACTCTTTGCTGGAATGGGGTTTTGCATTGTACAGCTGTGCTATGTCAACTGGCATAATCATACTGTTTGCTGCAGTTGGGGTCTGCTGAGTTGGGGCATCAGAAATGACCAGTGTAGTAGGGCTAGAGTCTGCTAGAGTTGGGGTATTTTGTGGGTCAGGTGATATTGCAACTACACCTAATGGGCTATTTGATTTATCAGGTGCCACTACCTTTTCCAAATACTTTGCTTGTGCTCCTCCATGATCAGCAATCGCCCTCTTCCTTTTGAATGTCTGATACACAAGAACAACATTTGAATGGATAAATATGGTATGATGACAGATGGAATATGTACTGAAAATGGATAGGCAGGGCGTATTCACATACACGATGTGTAAACTAAGCTAATGGCAGTTCAACAAAGTAGAAGCAATGCAAAGCATCAGTTGCAAGATATGTGCGAGCAATGTAACCTTGGAAAGTTAGAGCAAGTACCTTGATGGGTGAATAAGATAGGGCATCTTCCTCTGACTCCTCCACTAGGGAGCTACATTGACTTAGGTCTCCCTCTAGCTCAGAATCACTGTTAGGATCATATTCTGAGCATGAATCTGTAGGTGGAGAGCGTTTGCATTGCATTGCATCCAGACTTGATTTCAGTCCCTTAATGCCAAGTTTGACAGCCATGGCATTGTTCTGCTTTATTCTTTTCATGCGCGCAAGCTCATAATCATTATGATGCTGTTCAGAATCTGAGATTCATGAAAACATAAAAAGTAGTCAGATTATCTATGGAATGCATTGCGGATTCAACTCGGAGAGTGTCTCCCTATAAACCCCTGCATATGCAAAGTTCACCTCCCCAACCATGCTGACCAGACCACACACAGAAATACAAACCCCTTATGTCTCTATAACAGGCAGGCACACATTTCAAAACTGAAGTAGGAACATTAGAATCATATGAAATTCGTATTTGAACAAATAAACTAAGCAATTATGAGTGGCGTAATGTTTAGCTTCAAGGGTGGAGTGTTGGTAGTGCGACACAAAGCAAGTAGGCAGATTGTATTCCATGTAAAAGATCGAAACCTATGTAAAAGCTGGAAATGACACTTTCTTTCTATACAATGCAGTGTTCGTTACCCACACATGATGGAAGAGATCACATAGAGAAATACTATTCACTCATGTCTATGGTTCCAGTATTTAGAAACAGGGTGGTCCACCCTAAAAGAATATTGACAACAAATATGACAAGGCAAGCATAGATGTAGTGAATCAATCATTTACTTGTGAGCTTACTAGGACAAGTATGCAGAATTGTAACTGCAGTAAGAGACCGTCCAAAATCTGAATGAAGAAGTTTGTCTAGCACTTATTGTTTGCAACTAATCGACGTGAATAATTGGATATTATATCGAATGAGTAAGAAAGACAACTAAAATTGTCAACAAACCTGGCTTGCAGTAGTAATCTGGGTCAATGTCACTACGACCAACAATCCAAAATGACTAGTTTCTGTTCCGAGGGCCGGAATTTTGAAAACCCTGTGAACTTTAGAGGTACTAAAGATTATCGAAATACATCTGAACCATTAAGTGTAGGTAGCACTAAGCACACAACAAACCCTAATGACAGTCCTGCCAAATGAGTAATGAATCAATTAGAAAATGGGTGATGAGGAGTGGCTGCTGAGTGTTGAGGATGTATCTCAGGATAAAGTGGGTTGGCTTGGTGGGTGCTGCACGCCTGAGCCCTGAACAGACTGGGAAGGTAGGCACAGCGGTGCGCCCGGGCAACGGTGACGCTGTTGGGCGAATGGCTCATGGCCTCCTGTTAGTCCGGCGTCTCCTCCTAGAGTCATGCCGTCCGGGGACGGCAAGTCGCGAGCGAGGCAGGCGGCTGGGGGCGAGTAGAGATCGGAAGCGCACAGCAAAACAGAGGGGAATCGGGGCCTGGGACGACCCAAAATCCCAGGGTGGGCCGGCCCACCGTGGTCACCCTATAGAGATACACACCCGAGCGGCGAACATGCATTTTTGAAACTAATTTAGGAACATTTAGCTGACCAATTAAACAACTTTGTTTTAATAATATCAGATTCGTATTTGAACAACTAAGCTTGTTTAGCTTGATGGGTGGAGCAGTGTTATTGTGACACGAAGCACGTATTCTGATCGTATAGTGATCATCAAAGGGGGAAACTCTAAGCATATTTTTTTAGCAAAAGAGGGTTTCCCCTCCGATCTCTATTACAGAAACCACCACGGAACCAACATGATCAATTAAACCCTAAGCATGATCAATTAAACCGTATTATGGCTGTGCCATGGCAGATTTGAAGCTGCAAACCGGAGAAATGATATTTAGCATCCATTGTTTGCTTCGAACTAAGAACTAAATTCTAAGAGCTGAAAAGAAAGTAGAGTAACCAAGTTAAGATCTATTTTCTAGTTGAGATCAAAAAGTTGAGGAGATATGAAGTACCAGCTCTCTTGCGGCGCAGTGTAGGCATCGGGGGTGCGATGGCTGTCGGTGGCGTTGAAGCAGATCTGCGACGGTAGACGGGTGCATCGGGGGATAAGTCCCGTTGCGGTGGAAGAGAAGGTCATGTGAGCGGCCCCGACAAAGAGGACGACGGCGCCGATGAAGCGAGAGGACGCGATGCAAGGCTATTGGTCCATCGCCGTGGATGAGAAACGTCCATCTCTAGCAGTGAACGACACGGTCTTGGTAGGCGCTCCGGCATGGTGGAGGACGGTGGCGATGGATGTGGTGGAGGACGGCGGCAATGGATGGGGTGGCAGACGGAGGCTGGTGTGGGGATGGGGTGTTCTAGCGCGGACGGTGTATGAATGGGAAAATGGAGGGAGAGGTACGGGGAACAATATTTTTGGGACGGGCCTGTCTGAAATATGGGAAATTTACGAACTTATCCACCGTTTAAAATTTGGACGTCTCATCGGTTGGGGATAGGACAGTAATCTTGCATCTCGCCAATATTTGCCCAGAGTGATTTCGGGCGAGGAGAGGGTGGTTGGCGCCCACAATGTATGAATGGGGCTGACATGTAGGGCGGTTGTGTCACGTCTGAGTGAAGTTGCAAACCTGCGCCTATTGAAAATATTTGCCTACATCGATTTCGGTCGAGTCAAGTTTGTTTTGCCGCCCACCGTGTATGAATGGGGAATGGAGGGAGAAACAAAGGTCTTTCGGACGAGCTTGAATCAAATGAGTTTTGCCGCCCATGTTTGACGTCCACCATGTCGGAATGGGCTCAGAGGCAGTCGTGTCACGTCTAATTGAAGTTACTAACCTACCCCTATTTAGAGCAGTGGAAATCGGGCCGTTGGACTGTCCGTGTAATGGGTAGACAGTAATTTCCATATCCCAAACACTTGGCTTTGGGCAGCCGACGTGGGAGTGGACATTTTGCTGCTTCTTTCAAATTTTGGGACAATAAGCATCCACGTTTACCCTGGCAACTAAATTCGAATCCATTTTGTATTCCTATATGAATCTTTATAAATCATTCTATGTGTTTTTATATATCTTAAAAAGGAGTATATATGAGTATGGTTTACAAATGCCGATACTCAAATATAGAAACTAGAATCCAGTTTAAGGTGAATTCGAATATTTGGAACACTTCATATCCAACTCAAATTTCACACGCAGTATAATGTGTACTCCCATTTAGATATGTACATAAGCGATGTATCAAGATTCAAATACCGAGTCAGTCAACCAAGAATGTACAGAACTAATAGACATATAAACACTTATAGAGTATATGGATCAATAATATCAACTAACATACATAAGCCAGGCCGTTGTACTTTTTGTTGCTACAACAACATCCTTTTTTTAGCCAGCATCTTGGCCCTTTCCGATGCGTGCCACTTATGGTCCATCTATAGTACTACTATTGCTGAATGCACATTTAGCCCGATTGGCATATTTGTAGGTCTGGCACAGCAATCCAAATGAAATTTCTCCGAGTCTTATCAATTAATACAGACTTGTGCTCAAATAAAATTACAAACCAAAAAACAAAAAAAACAATTATTACATGATCTCTAAAACAAATGGTTTGATTGATTACATGAACAGACAACACAAAGGTTATTCAACTATGGGAAGAACATTTCACCTATGATTTACCAAGTAAGAATTTAATTTCCTTTTTTCCTTCAGGACCTTAACAATCTGGTCAGTCTCAACTTGCTTCGTTTTGAAATCCACCAAATATTTAATGGTTGTCTTGAGTACTGCTTGTGATTGTGCTGTTTGCTTCCTCAACATGTCAACTTCATCTCTAAGTGCAGAAGCAGAATCTCTTTCTACCACTAGTTTAGCCTCTAGAGCATCAGCAGTTGGCAATTCATAATGCACGATTGGGCCGGTGCCACTGCTGTGGGATGATGCAACGTCCATGGGGACCTCGCTCTTTGATCTTGGGCTAACCTGTTTTGCCATTAAAGTTCCGATTGGATTCCGAAAATTTGAAGTTAGCAAACCATCTCAACTGGGAGTTATAACAGCAAACCAGTTAAACAAACAAGGAATTAAAGAGTTTCAATTGGATGCTGAAAAGTAGTTATTAACATCATTGTAACCCGTTGTTGCAGCAGCAAAGCAGTTAAACAAACAAGTAGATATTTAAGTTAAGGCAAACAGGTAATTCTTAACAGTAAGTATCAAACACATAGATAGGCGCAGTCTACAATATGATTAACAGGCTGTGCCATTATGTAATCGGTAGCAAACTAAATTAAGCCAAGCAACGTAATTGAACAATTTTGCAATAAGTGGCTAACTAAAATTCCGAGAAGCAGGTAACTGAACTTACGCTAGTTCTTTGTACAGGCACACTGCAACTTCTTTTTCGCTTACAAGGTTGTACGAAGGAGTCCATGGCATCAATTGCTTGGATACGCAGTCCCAATACTTCTTTCTTCCCACACTGCATGGGTAAGTCGAATGGTTAATCTGGTAAGATGGTGCGTCCTTGATATGTTATATGAGGACGTGTAGTCAGACTAGTTGTAGCCAAACACATCACACTGGCTTTTACTGTATATTTCATGCGATTACTTTTGGCATATCGAGATCTAAGCAATCTACAATAGGATGAAAAGACTGGCATCCTTCACATTATTGGCGAACTCAGTTCATAGAAACAAGCAATTCAACCATTCTATGGGTAAATCAAAAGTGCCACTCGAATATTTTTCACTATCCAATCATACACGCAAAAAGGGGCGACGCCACCATAGGGGATGGTATGGGTGGCCACCTCAGGTGGCTGGAAAGTGTGCACCTAGTTTGAGTCGTCCAGGTTGGTCCACGCTAGTTTTGTTCATCCCAACGCACAAGCAGGCAATGTAAAAAATGAAGAAAAATGTTTCAATTTGGATGGGCCAATAACATAAGTGCAAGGCAGGCCCTATAGTAGGCTCGCGGCCCAAACGAGCTCCTCCTATATCGATCGACAGCAGGAAAAATCCCAATTCATTCGCTCCAGCCTCCGGTCTGGTTCGCTCCTAAACTAGCCACCGCTGGACAAACCGACACAGCACTTCCTCACGCCCTCGTTGGAGGACGGTTGTCGGGCTTCAAGCGAACGGAAGGACAAGAAGATGAAGATCCAACCCTGGGTGTAGCCTGCGTGGGAGGCAGCGGCGGCAACATGGGCATGGCATCGAGCTTGCGCAAACGGACAGTCGCAGCTTGCAAGAGTAGCATGCGCAACGAGCAGGTACATCACATCCTTGGTTATATCTAATTCAACTCTTCAATTTCTGGCCAATAGTTAAACCTGACGGTGTTGTAAAACTGCTTGTATGTAGGGAATATATGAGAAAATGAAACCAATTTCTACTTATTTAATAACTCCCCAAATCAATACTGAACTGACTAAATCTGATGTATCTAATCAAGTTGCCAGTGCAAACATACAAGCTCATGTTGTTCTTGAGCCTGAAGTGTCTAATGAACAGACTGCTAATGAAGGATTTGATGCAAACATTTTACATGCTCCTGGTGATGAACATATAGTGTCTAATGAGGGATCTAATGCAAGCATTTTGCAAGCTCATTGAAGGATTTAGTGTCTAATGATGATATACTATGTTGAGAGAGACAAAGATTTGCAGGCATTGATGACAAGCAAATTATAGTGCATTTTCATAGCTTGAGGAAACGTCGAGGCCATATACCAGAAAGTCCCCGTATCATGACAACATATCATAAATACTTTTCTAATCTGTTGTTTGAAACTATTGGCAGACTTGTGCAGGATAGATATATTGATATGCAGTTTGCGCAGTGGTTATACGTGCAATTACACTTCGATATTTTCAGCCAGAGAACGAATAATTCAAGCAGGTACAGACCATGTTTGTAGTCCTTGTACACCATGTTGCATTTTGTGTTTTTTGGTGCTTGCATCATTTAGTGTTTATAATTTGAACTACTTTCGATCATTAGCTGGTTTTCAAAGTGCATGTAGCTTCACATTTCTCAAGTTATGTTGATTTCCAGAGTGCAAGTGCCTTTGTATTTTTTAAGTTAAATGTTCGCCCCTGGTAACTTGAATTCATGGATCAACCACTGCACACAAATCATACACGAATACCACTACGAATTAAATGAAATGCAGGGACTTACGCTAGCTCGCTGTACAGGCTCACTGCAGCTCTGCTTGCGCTTGGGATGTTCCATGTACAAGTCCATGTTACCACTTGCTTGGATGTGCAGGCCTTGTGCTCCTTGCATCCCCCTCTGCATTTTTGACATGGCGAATGGTTGATCAAATAAGAGGAATCGACCTTGATGTTGTACCGGAGGACAGATACTTACAAGGTTATACGGGTGTGCAGGATGTGTACCAGATCCCGTAGCACCGTCATCCTTCACTAAAAAATGGATTTGCTTGTTTCAAATGATATCTCCAGAAGAAATAAGAGTTAAAGTCAGAGTTGCATAGGCGTGTAAGCTAAGAGAGCGGTGAAAGGATATCCAAACATTGTTGGAATAGTGCACAAGGGAGTGATGTGTGGATACCTAGTTTGGGCCGGCGTTTGGGCATGCTCGCCTAGCTAGAGTGCGGGTCACTTCAGAGCCGTTGAGGGTGATGCGCTGGCTGGCCGCGCACGGATGCAGATCTTGAGTGGCAGCGGAGCGCTACAGTGCGGTGGACGAGACCGTTCGTGAAGCCCCAATGGCCTTGGGGGCGGAGGTGTGACAATGTGCTCGATGAAGTAGCCCCGGTGAGCTGGGAGAGCTGACGACGTCGGTGAAGCGCACCTGATGCAGTGGAACTCGGTGTCTGTGAGGCACGTCGGTTGCGGCGGCCGACATTGTTGGTGGACCACCCGGTGCGGTGGACGAGGGCGTAGATGAGGTAGCTCCAGTGCGGTGGTGAAGAGCGACCATCGTCTTCGTCGTCGTCGTCCGGCACAGAGGTGGGGAACGGTGGAGAAAGAGACGAGACGGGGGGCGATTCAAGGGTTGGCGGCGAATTAGGGATGTGAGCAAAATCTGGGCGCGGAAGGGGACGGTGGAGAAGAGAGATTTTGCAGGGCTGGAATTTGGGCCACCAGATATTTCAATCCGAAATGTGGAAGCACGAACTTATATTGTCGTCGTCCTTTTTTTGGGGGGGAGGGGGTGGCTGGGTGCTACGCGTCCGTCCAACACACGTGACCACCCCGACAGGACTATGCTTAGGTGCCTTAAGGCACCAGCCTTTGTGTCCATGACATGTGGGCCCAACAGGTGGCTGGCCCACATGTCAGTGACCCAAAGGCAGTTGCCTTTAAGGCACCGAAGCAGCGTCCACCCCGACACAACCCTGGTCTCCCTGGTGCGCCTACATTTGAGAATGCAAATGAATCTTCTTTCATTTGCAAACGAATCTGTATGTATTACCATGCCTGTGTTTTCCTTGAAATAATTAGTGATTCGAAACGAGATACTCCATCCATTCACTTTTGTAAGTCATTTTAGACAACTTAAAATGAACTGTTTTGCACATTGTCTGAAATGTCTTCAAGGTCTTATAAAAGTGAACAAAGGGAGTACTATAAATTAATTAATGAGGAGTTATTTGAAAAAAAAATCGAAACGGTACCCATGCTAACGTGGATTAGAGTGTGTGTCACATAATTAGTTATTTGAATTAGAGTGTGTGTCACGTAGTTAGTTATTTGAATTAGGGTGTGTGTCACGTAGTGATCTCCAATTCTAACGTGGATTTCACATTTCACTGTATCCACGCTACTTTTTTAATACAAATTCATATGTATATGATGAACACCATGGTAGTGAGAAAACTTTTGGATGGATTCAAACATATGACCTACAAAATAGCACAACAAACTGAGTCAATGTCAACTTTTCGAAACTTAGTATGGCACGAATTCGAAATAATTACCCGTATGCCTGGTCCTCGGTTCAAATCTTACAATGTACACCGAATTGAAATATTGATATTAAGTCTCATACTATGTACATTCAAATGTTGTTTTTAGCCCCCCCCCCCCCCCCCCGCACAAACGCTACATACTTCATGTATCGGTCAATCTTCCTCTCCTAACCACCTTAGGAAGCTATCGGTTTCCAACACACGTTCATTCTTTCTCTCCATGTTTCGATCTCTAAGTCTCTCAACTACACAACCCCTTTTTCCACTCTGTTACCAAATGTATTTACCTCACACACCCACCATTGCACCCCATGCTGAGCACTCTCTCTCCCCCCCTCTCGCTCTCACCCTCTCGCGCTAAATACATGCATTGCCTATGTAGCCCCCCCCCAACTCTCGTGCGCATGCACGCACGTTGTATATCTAGGTCACTCCCTCGAGACTGTGTCATTCTTTCTTCCGCACGGCGGGCCACACTCGCTCAATCTCGCTCTCTTTATCTGAGTCTCATTTAACCTTGTTTTCTTTCACACACGAATGATATATCTCCCTGTTCGGGCCTCGATCGACACACTCTATACTCTCTCACGCAGATTGTATATCTAGGTCAGTCCATCCAAGCCGCTGCCACTCTTTCGACCTCGTGGTGGGCCACGCTCACTCAATCTCTCTCTCTCTCTCTCTCTCTCTCTCTCTCTCTCCGTATGTCTCGATTGACCTCGCTCTTTCTCGGACAAAAACGATATATCACCATGTTTGAGCCCAATTCGACCTATTCAAATTGTATACTCTCTCATGCACATCGTCACTCTAGGTCACTCTCTCCAACCCGTCTCACTCTTTCGATCGCACGGTGACCCTATGTGATCGGTTGACCTTGCTTCCTCCCACGCACAAAATATATCTACACGTCTGCGACTGGATCATCTCTCAAGCTCTATCTTACAGCCCTCACCCTTTCCAAAAAGCTCAGTCCGACAATATCTCTCCAGAGCATATATATTTGTTCAATGAATGTCAGACCACACTCACTTTGTCTCTCTATCTATATGTCTCTCGATTGACCTCGCTTTCTCACACCGTATCTTCCACACATTGAAGCTACTACCTCTCCATCCCTTGCAAAGCCGGAGCTATTTACATTGCGAGGGGCACTCCAACCTTGGATTAATTTGTGTAGGCATTTATTCCGGTCGGTTTAGATTATATTTTCGTAGCATTCGGCCCACAACTACTCCAAACACCGTTGCAACCCACGCAACTCCCCTAGTTGATTTCCCTCTGGCTCGGTCATCTCTCTCTCGCACGTCCTTTCCCGCCTTCAACGTCGCACCATGGTATTATTGAAAAAACTATGTTGTTCTCTTTAATTATTATAAATAAGCTATAAAACTACACACTAATAGTCCACTTGGAATGGAACAAATTTCAACCCACAAATTAAAGTGCTACAAACTACACACCGAGGGGCCCACATGTCATGAAACAAATTTGGATGCATATACAAATTAAAAAAATAAAGGGCGAGGATCGAATATGTGACCGGGCCTTCAAGCCGCATGTCAATAGGCAACATATGTAGAATAGCAATGTTTGTTGTACCACCTTTGTTCACATAATGTTTTTATATTACCTTTGTTCACATAATATTATTTTTAGTACTATTCGCCTTCACTTACTGGTGGGTTCCATGTGTGCTCTCTCTCTTTCCTCCCCTTCTGCGTTTAGACGCACGGGCAAACAGGAAGAACTCGCGGGCGATGTTGCCGTTGACCATATCTGGATGCGTTCACAAGTCACGACACCAGTTTCACGTACTAGCAGCACTAGTCAGTGTGTACGTGCAATGCATGTTAATTTCGAAGTATATTAAGTGCATGCGGATATTAACTACTAGGATATTATTTGCGTGTTGTCATGTGATTAGCACTATTTTTGGCATGAAATTAACTACACGCTAAACGTGTTGAGCGCTCGACATTGAAGCAGTCTAGGTCGTTAGATGACAAGGAATACATGTGGCTTGGTGACGTTTTATATTTAATTTGATACGGCTCTAGAAGAACATTCAATCGATCAAACCATACATTTCGTTCAGTCTGACTCTGACTTTAAATTATATGACGATTGATATAAAATAAACGGAAATGATAAACATTGGGATTTTAAGCATGACAATCCAAACGTTTTTCATGGCAAATTTAGATTACGCGGCGGCGGCGGGGGCGTCTCGCAGTGGGAAGCGACTCCTCTGCCGTGCTCTGTGTGTCGTCGGGCCACTGACCGACGGTGACAGCGGCGTCTTGCACCGTTGTTGGTGTACTCCTGGACGTTGGCCTAGCTTCAAGGAAGGCCAAAATGTTCTGGACTTCGGAGCGAGTCAACTGGCGGGAGGAGGCGATTGGCGTTGGTGCAAGGAAGCGGTCGACGGTGGCCATCCATGCCACTGAGGGGGGCACTGGCACCCGCGCGGGGACAGGCGCTGTCAACGGCGCGGCAGAGACATTCGTGTGCACGGGCACCGGCACAGACGCGCACATCAGTGCACGTGCAGGCGCATGCACTAGCAGGTGCACAGGCACCAGCACGGGTGTGCGCGTCAGTGCACGCGCAGGCGCATGCGCTGGCACGTGCACGGGCGCATGAAAGTCGGCGGGGACCTTGTGGAACCTAGTGGGATCAAGCTCGACGACAATGTGCGGCTCCCAGCCCATCAATGCCACGGGGATGGGCGCTGGTGCAGTCGGGGCGATGGGAGCCGGAACGGGAGCGGGGACAGGCACAGCATCTTCCCGCACGGACAGTTCAAGCTCGTCCCAAAGCGCCTTATGTTCTTGAGACTCCGGCTGGGAGTCTTCCTCAGGAAACTGGAACACTAAGGGCAGACCATCGTGATGCGGCATGGCGTACGTTTAGGTCAGGCTAGTTGGAGGTAGACGACAGGAGAATCGGAGAGGAAGAGAGAGGATTGTAGCAATACCGGGTAGTGCGCAGTTGATTTTAAACTGCGGCGCCGGCGACATTAAAAGTGGGAGCAGTTGGGACGACGGTGGGCGGTGGAGCCTGGTCAAAGGGCTCGTTGTAACACCCCGGATGTAACTTTCCCAATTTGTACTCCAACTCTTGCCGTCTCCGGCGTTAAGTTATATTTATTTCCTCGGGTTCGGGTTTTGTCTCCGCGTGTTGTTGTCGTTGTCATGCATCTCATATCATGTCATCATGTGCATTGCATCTGCATACATGTTCATCTCAGGCATTCGAGCATTTTTCCCGTTGTCCGTTTTGCATTCCGGTGCTTCGTTCTCCTCCGGTGGCCATTTCTAGCTTTCTTTCGTGTGTGGAGTTTAAACATTTCCGGATTGGACCGAGACTTGCCAAGCGGCCTTGGTTTACTATCGGTAGACCGCCTGTCAAGTTTCGTACCATTTGGACTTCGTTTGATACTCCAACGGTTAACCGAGGGACCGAAAAGGCCTCGTGTGTGTTGCAGCCCAACACCCCTCCAATTTGGCCCAAAACCCACCAAACTCTGCTCCATGTCCTAGAGCGTTCAATCACGACCGCGTGGCCGAAAACCGCACCTCATTTGGACTCTCCTAGCTCCCTCTATGCCTATTTAAACACCCCCCGAGATCCGGGTCTTCTTCTCCCCTGAAACCCTAGAAATCCTCCGCGCCGCACCGGACATTGTCCGTCCGGGCTGGACGAAACCGCCGCCGCCGCCCGCGCCCTATCGCGCGCCGCCACGTGGCCCTGCGTCGCCGCTCACCGCGCTGGCCCGGGAGGCCCGCAGCCGGCCCCCGAGGCCCAAAGCCTCCACGCGCCGCCGCCGCCTCCACACCGCGCCGCCGCCTCCGCGCCGCCGCCGCCGAGCCGCCTCCCACCGCCTCCCGCGCCGCCGAACCGCCCGCCGTTGCCGGACCGCAACGCCGCCGCCGCTGCCGTTCTCCACCGCCGCCGCCTCCGCCCCTCGTCGCCCCGGTCGTCGCCGGAAGGCTCCGGCGAGCTCCGCGTCAGCTCCGGTGGGATCCCGGCGATCCTCGATTTCCGCCCAGATCCGGATCCGGTGAACAGTGAAACCCTAGGTGGTGGTTTTTTCCCTAAGTCCCTAGAAATCTCAGTCCATATGCCCATGTTCGCGGCTCCGTAACTTTGCATCCGTAGCTCCGATTCATGCATATAGCATATCAGAATGTTCACCTCAGAGAGTACATCATTTCATTCCATTGCATCATTTTCATTTGAGTTCATCTTGATGCCCGAAATGCTGTTAGAAGAGGGCTACTTGAGTTAATTGTCAGATCTGCTACTCCGTTTAGCACTTTTGTCATTTTTGCCATGATTATTGTGTGCATGATATGCCCGTGAGTTCTACATGTTTTTGTTAAGGGTTTTGTCATCTTTCCAGAGGTGCAACCCATGTATTTTTAGGATGTGTGTGGTGACTTGTGCAAGCTTGCAAAGTGGTGCACTTGCTAAGTCTGTTTTCAGGGACTTAGTAATTTCACTAAGTCCTGGAGCTGCTTATCTCATGATGCCATATGTACGTCTTGTTTCCTAGTGATCCGTGCCTCTTTTGAGGATGATCAGTAAGGGAGTTTTGTTAATCTTGTAGTGCTCTATCCATCCATGACTTTGTTTGCAATTATGGAGCACCCTAGCTTGAGTCAATCGAGCTCTACTTTTTCTACTTTGTGAATCTGGGCAGATTGTCAACTTGTTTGCAATTTTACCGGTGATGTTGTAGTTGATCCGTGCATGCTATGCTATTGTTCTTGCCATGTCTAGCTTGCATTTTGTGCCTTCTTGATGGATGTATACTTGTCTTGCCATGACTTGCTCTGTAGTGAGTGCATCGAGCTTGTAAACATGCCTACTTGAGTTATATTTCAGCCTGTGTCAGTTTTTCACTAAGTCTGAAACTGATTATGTTTTTGCTATGTTCACATGCTTGCACTTGTATTTTCTGATCCCTTTTGGCTCAAGGTCACTAAGGGACTTTTGTTAAGCTCTTTGAGTAGCTCCATGCCATGCTTTACTTTGCCATGTTCAGGTCCTGTAGCATGTAGTTTTGTTGCTCCGAAGAGGGCTACTTGATCTGAAATAGCAGACAAGTGTTAATTTCACTAAGTCTGAGATCTGTTTGCCATTTGCATTTTTGCCATGCTTGTTTGAACCTGTTAATGAATTATTTGGCCGTAGCTCAGTGCTAGACTTTTGTTAAACATCTTGTGTGCATCCCTGCCATGTATTTTGTTGTCATGTTTGGGTCCTGTAGCATGTTTATCTCATTGCATTTAGATGCCTACTTGTTGTAAATCGCAGACCGGTGTCATTTTTGAATTGTTTGCCATTTCCAAACCGTAACTCCGATTCCGGCGTTCTTTATATCGTTTTCAAGCGATTTCATCTCATCTTTCCAGTGGCACACTTGGATTTCCAAGTTGAGGCCAGGTTCATGCATTTCCTGTCATATCTTGCATTTGGCATCCCGCATCGCATCCCGCATAGCATATCATCATTGCATCATATTGCTTGATCCTTGCACGTGGTTGATTGTATCCTTGTTGCTTGTTTGTCTTGTTTGGGTAGAGCCGGGAGACGAGTTCGCTAACGAGGACCCCGTTGAGTTTGCTTTCGAGGATCCAGTCAACTCAGACAACTGTGCAGGCAAGATGATCATACCCTCGAAATCACTACTATCTTTGCTATGCTAGTTTGCTCGCTCTTTTGCTATGCCATTGCTACGATGCCTACCACTTGCTTGCAAGCCTACCAAATTGCCATGTCAAACCTCTAACCCACCTTTGTCCTAGCAAACCGTTGATTGGCTATGTTACCGCTTCGCTCAGCCCCTCTTATAGCGTTGCTAGTTGCAGGTGAAGATTGGAGGCCGTTCCTTGTTGGAACATTTATTTACTTGTTGGGATATCATTATATTGCCATGTTATCTTAATGCATCTATATACTTGGTAAAGGGTGGAAGGCTCGGCCTCTCTCCTAGTGTTTTGTTCCAGTCTTGCCGCCCTAGTTTCCGTCATATCGGTGTTATGTTCCCGGATTTTGCGTCCCTTATGCGGTTGGGTTATAATGGGAACCCCTTGATAGTTCGCCTTGATTAAAGCTTTTCCAGCAATGCCCAACCTTGGTTTTACCATTTGCCACCTAGCCTTTTCTTTCCCTTGGGTTCTGCAGACTCAAGGGTCATCTTTATTTTAACCCCCCCACTGGGCCAGTGCTCCTCCGAGTGTTGGTCCACCTGTCAGCTACCGGTGGCCACCAGGGGCAACTCTGGGCTGGCCTACCCGTACCTAGGACAATCTGAGTGTGCCCTGAGAAAGAGATATGTGCAGCTCCTATCGGGATTTGTCGGCACATTCGGGCGGTGTTGCTGGTCTTGTTTTAACATGTCGAAGTGTCTTGAGTTAGTGAGATATCGAGTCTGATCGGAATGTCTTGGGAGGATGTCTATTCCTTCGTTGACCATGAGAGCTTGTCATGGGCTAAGTTGGGACTCCCCTGCAGGGATTTGAACTTTCGAAAGCCGTGCCCGCGGTTATGGGCAGATGGGAATTTATTAATGTCCGCTTGTAGATAACTTGAACCTTAATTAATTAAAATGAATCAACTGAGTGTGTTACCGTGATGGCCTCTTCTCGACGGAGTCCGGGAAGTGGACACGGTGTTGGAGTAATGTTTGCGCAGGTTGCTCTCTAGTTTCTCGCTCGTCCTTTGCCTCCTCTTCTCGCTCTCCTTTGCGAATAAGTTAGCCACCATACTTGCTAGTCGCTTGCTGCAGCTCCACTCATATTTTACCTTGCCTTACCTATAAGCTTAAATAGTCTTGATCGCGAGGGTGCGAGATTGCTGAATCCCTGCGGCTCACAGATTACTATTACACCAGATGCAGGGCCTGATGATTCCGCTCCAGGTGACGCGTATGAGCTCAAGTGGGAGTTCGACGAAGACTCTCAACGTTACTATGTTTCCTTTCCTGATGATCAGTAGTGGTGCCCAGTTGGGGGTGATTGGGACCGTGTCGCGTGTTGGATTCTCTTCTATTTTGGCGCCGTAGTCGGGCCATGAGTGTTTGGATGATGTAATGTTATTTATGTACTTGATTGACATGGCGAGTGTAAGCCAACTATGTTATCTCCCCTTTTATTATCATATTACATGGGATGTTGTGAAGATTGCCTAACTTGCGACATATGCCTTCAATGCGATTATGTCTCTAAGTCATGCCTCGACACGTGGGAGCTATAGTCGCATCGAGGGTGTTACAAGTTGGTAATCAGAGCCTTCCCCGACCTTAGGAGCCCCATTGCTTGATTGTTTTTAGCGGCCGAGTTGTGTCTAGAAAAAATGTTTTGAGTCATTTAGGAATTATATATCGGAGAGTTTAGGAATTCTTTTTACTTCCCAGTCTCCTCATCGCTCTGGTAAGGCATCCTGACGTAGAGTTTTGACTCTTCTCTTCTCAAATTTCACTAATTTTTTTAGGATCACGCGGGTATCTTGGAATCATTCCGATGGTTTTATGATGAGAACATTGACTTGGTGCCTCCTGTCAGGGGTTTAGTGGAAGTGTCCCGGGGAGTTGAGCTCTGAGGTGTTGTCATCATAATTTTATCGTTGCAGTTCTGGAATACCTGAGTTTAGTACGCTGACATCGAAAATCTCTTTTATGTAGTTCGTTGGTGAGATAACCTCGACGCCACCCAGTGCTGGGGCGGGAGTTCGGGAGTATCGCCATAACTTGTATAACGGATGCTTTTCGAAGGTTGAGGTAGATGATTTCCGAAGGTTTCTTGGTTATGTGTTGAAGGATGGATACAGCTGGATGTAGGAATTGCTAGTTTGGGTGAGATATTATGCTTCCCCTGTATCCCCAACACCTGATTGCATAACCGGAAAGGTTCGGAAGTTTCATAGGTGGGAATTCTAGTAGCTCTAGTTCTTCTTCCACGGATATTGGTTTGAGATTGGGATTTCTTACCGATTATTCATTCTTGATCCGTACCTTGTTGATTTATTTCTCTACCTTAATTCTACGTGGCTTCTCAATTTATGGATATGTGACCATTTCAAGAGGAATGCATTCGTTCATTTCGTTCGGATGTGAAGACTATATGTTGCAATTTTCATTCCGTTGGATTCAGCTTCAATATTTGTCTATCAATGTGCTAATGGTGGTCAATCTCTTCAGGATGGCTCCTCCAACGCGCATGACTCCGAATCCTGATCCGCCACCACCTCCACCTCCTCCGGAGGCATGGCAAGCTGTGATGGCCACAACCAATGCAAACACATAGTTGATCATGCAAATTCTTCAAGAGCGCAATCAAGGCAACCAAGGGAATCAAGGCAACAATCAGAGTCACTTTGCTACACTCAACCAGTTCCTTGCTAATGGGCCAAAGACTTTTAGCAATTGTGTTGAGGCAACCGATGCTGACGATTGGCTTGTGGATCTGTGCAAGCATTTCGAGTGCAGTAACGTCAGGCCTGAGGACTTTGTTAAGTTCGCTTCCTTCCAACTCAAAGATCAAGCTACAGAATGGTTCCAGCAGTACAAGGACTCCAGAGGTGGACGTGTTATCACTTGGGTTGATTTCCGTCGAGATTTCCGAGCTCATCATATTCCTCAGAGCATGATTGAAAGCAAGCGTGAGGAATTCCGCAACCTGAAGCAAGGCTCTTTGTCTGTCTATGACTACAACAAGTTGTTCTAGAAGCTCACCCGCTTTGCCAAGCAGGACGTCCCTGATGAGAAGAGCATGATATACCAGTTCAGGGGTGGTCTCAGAGAAGAAATCCAGCTAGCTCTTGTTCTCTTCGAGCCCTTGAGATACGATGAGTTCTACAACATGGCACTGAAGCAAGAGGCTGCTCAGTTGAGGTATGATGCTTCCAAGAAGCGAGTCAGAGATGTTACTCCTTCTTCCTCTACTCAAGTGGCCAAGCAGCAGAAGTATTGACTTCCTCCTCCTCCGTTCCGTCAGCCGTATCAGCAGAAGAGTAAAGGTGGCAGTGGTTCTTCCCACCCACCCAACCCTGGCTTTCAGAAAAAGACTTCGTCTCAAGCTCTAAGATCGAGTGCTCCGTATCACCGTCCGCTTTCAGAGGTCACGTGCAACAAGTGCCAACAGAAGGGTCACTATACCAACAAGTGTTTCAACCAGAGGCGTCTTCCTCCTCCTCCTCCTGTCAGATCGGCAAGTACAGCTGTGGTCAAGCATAACCCCAAGCATGCCAAGGTCAATTTGATGAATGCAGCTCAGGCAGAGGATTTGTCAGATGTGATCATGGGTAACCTTCCTGTTAATGATATTCCTGCAAAAGTTCTCTTTGACACGGGTGCATCGCATTGTTTCATCTTGAGACCGTTTACAAATAGGCATGAATTGGTTTCGCAAGTTTTGCCTAGTCCTTTAGCAGTTGTCTCTCCCGGTAAGCGCATGCAGGCTAACTCCATCGTTTCGGATGTTTCTATCACCTTGGGTGACTACAAGTTCTTGGCTTCTCCAACGGTTCTCGGTAACTCGGATATTGATCTTATTCTCGGGATGGATTGGCTTTCTAAGCACAAGGCTCAGCTTGATTGTGCAGCCAGGCAGATTCAATTGACTCATTCGTCTGAGGATGTAATTGTCTTTACCGCTCGTGATGATACTATCCGTCTATTTTCTCTCAATGAGAAGGGTGAATTGGATGCCATCTCTCAAATTCCAGTCGTTTGCGAATACCAAGACGTCTTTCCAGAAGAGCTCCCAGGAATGCCTCCGCACCGGCTAGTTGAATTCATTATTGATCTTGAGCCTGGCATGGAACTTGTGTGCAAACGTCCTTACAAGCTCGGACCTGAAGAGTTGAAGGAGCTGAAGAAGCAACTCGATATTCAAGAGAAAATGGGTCTCATCTAGCCTAGTTCTTCTCCGTGGGGTTGTGGTGTTCTTTTTGTGAAGAAGAAGGATGGAACGGACCGACTTTGTGTTGATTACCGTCTAGTGAACAAGAAGACCATCAAGAACAAATACCCACTTCCCAACATCAATGAGCTGTTCGAACAACTCAAAGGTGCCCAAGTATTCTCCAAGCTTGATCTCTGTATGGGTTATCACCAGATTCGCATTCGTGAAGAAGATATTCCCAAGACAGCATTCAGAACAAGCTTTGGTTCATATGAATACACTGTCATGTCTTTTGGCCTCGCCAACGCTCCTCCGACGTTCTCTCGCATGATGAACTTCATCTTCAACGCCTACACCAATGACTTCGTTTTGGTCTATCTCGACGACATTCTGGTTTTCTCGAAGAACAAGGAAGATCATGCCAAGCACTTGCGTTTGGTTCTTGATAAGCTCAGGGAACATCAATTCTACGCCAAGTTCTCCAAGTGTGAGTTTTGGCTCGATGAGGTTCTTTATCTTGGTCATATCATCTCTGCCAAGGGCATTGCCGTGAATCCTGAGAAGGTGTCTGCAATTGTGAATTGGGAACCTCCTCAGAATGTGAAGCAACTCCGTAGCTTCCTCGGTCTCGCAAGCTATTGCCGAAGATTCGTTGAAAACTTTTCTAAGATCGCGAAGCCTCTCTCAAATCTTCTTCAGAAGCACGTCAAGTACGTTTGGTCTCCAGAGTGTGATATTCCTTTCAACACTTTGAAAGAGAAATTGATCACTGCTCCAGTTCTGACTCCGCCTGATGAATCCAAACCGTACGAGGTCTTTTGTGATGCCTCTCTCCAAGGTCTTGGCGCGGTATTGATGCAAGAGAAGAAAGTTGTTGCTTATACATCTCGCCAGTTGAAGCCTAATGAGAAGAACTACCCCACTCATGATCTCGAGTTGGCGGCAGTTGTGCATGCTCTTTTGACTTGGAGACATCTTCTATCGGGAAGAAAAGTGGACATTTTCACTGATCACAAGAGTCTCAAGTACATCTTCACTCAGCCTAATCTCAACCTCAGGCAAACTCGATGGGTCGAAATGATTCAAGAGTATAATCCGAGTATTGAGTATACTACAGGCAAGGCCAATGTGATTGCTGACGCATTGAGCAGAAAGGCTTACTGCAACAGTCTGATTCTCAAGCCTTATCAACCTGAGCTTTGTGAAGCTTTCCGCAAACTTAATCTGCAAGTTGTTCCTCAAGGTTTTCTCGCCAACCTTCAAGTCTCTCCTACCTTAGAAGACCAGATTCGCCAAGCCCAGCTTCTTGATGCTATGGTGAAAAAGGTGAAGATTGGGATTGCCAAGAGCCAGTCCAAGTACAAGTGCTACCGCCTTGATGACAAGGACACTCTCTTCTTCGAGGATCGTATTGTTGTGCCCAAAGGTGACCTCCATAAAATGATCTTGAACGAGGCTCACAATTCTCTCCTCTCCATCCACCCTGGGAGCACGAAGATGTATCAGGACCTTAAGCAAGCTTATTGGTGGACTTGAATGAAGCGCGAGATTGCTCAATTCGTGAATGAATGTGATGTCTGCAGAAGAGTGAAGGCAGAACACCAAAGGCCAGCAGGTCTCCTCCAACCTCTTGCCATTCCAGAATGGAAATTTGACCACATTGAAATGGACTTCGTGACTGGGTTTCCTAAGTCCAAGCGTGGCAATGATGCTATATTCGTTGTCATTGACAAACTCACCAAAGTGGCTCACTTTCTGCCTATCAAAGAGTCGACCACTGCAGCTTAATTGGCGGAACTTTATACCTCTCGTATTGTCTCTCTGCACGGTATTCCTCAAGTGATCTCTTCAGACCGTGGTAGCATCTTTACCTCAAAGTTTTGGGATTCTTTTCAGAAGGCCATGGGCACGAACATCCGCTTCAGCACAGCCTTCCATCCTCAAACAAGCGGTCAAGTCGAGCGTGTCAACCAGATTCTTGAAGATATGCTCAGGGCTTGTGTGATCTCCTTCGGCATGAAGTGGGAGGATTGTCTTCCTTATGCTGAATTCTCCTACAACAACAGTTTTCAAGAAAGTTCGGGCAAGGCCCCATTTGAAATTCTGTATGGCAGGAAGTGCCGTACCCCTCTCAACTGGTCTGAAACCGGTGAACGTCAGCTTTTGGGTAATGACTTAATCACAGAGGCAGAAGAAATGTGCAAAGTCATTCGTGATAACCTCAAACAGCCCAATCCCGCCAGAAGAGCTACTATGATAGTAAGCACCGTGATTTGGCTTTCGAGATCGGAGATCATGTTTACCTCCGCATCTCTCCTATGAAAGGTACTCGTCGCTTCGGTATCAAAGGGAAGCTTGCCCCTAGATATGTGGGACCTTTCAAGATTGTTAGCAAGAGAGGCGACCTCGCCTATCAACTCGAGCTTCCTGCAAACATTGCAAATGTTCATGACGTGTTCCATGTCTCTCAGCTTCGAAAGTGCTTCAAGACTCCTGACCGCACCGTCAACTTCGAGGACATTGAGCTCCAAGAAGATCTCTCTTATCGTGAGCACCCAGTTGCTATTCTTGAAGAGACTGAACGCAAGACTCGCAACAAGTCAATCAAATTTCTCAAAGTCAAGTGGTCACACCATTCCGACCGTGAAGCTACCTGGGAACGCGAGGATCACCTCCGTTCTGAGTACCCGGCGTTCTTTCAGTCCTAGATCTCGGGACGAGATCCTTTCGTAGTGGTGGAGTGTTGTAACACCCCGGATGTAACTTTCCCGGGACGAGATCTCTTGACAATAAGTTATATTTATTTCCTCGGGTTCGGGTTTTGTCTCCGCGTGTTTTTGTCGTTGTCATGCATCTCATATCATGTCATCATGTGCATTGCATCTGCATACGTGTTCAGCTCAGGCATTCGAGCATTTTTCCCGTTGTCCGTTTTGCATTCCGGTGCTTCGTTCTCCTCCGGTGGCCATTTCTAGCTTTCTTTCATGTGTGGGGTTTAAACATTTCTAGATTGGACCGAGACTTGCCAAGCGGCCTTGGTTTACTACCGGTAGACCGCCTGTCAAGTTTCGTACCATTTGGACTTTGTTTGATACTCCAACGGTTAACCGAGGGACCGAAAAGGCCTCGTGTGTGTTGCAGCCCAACACCCCTCCAATTTGGCCCAAAACCCACCAAACTCTGCTCCATGTCCTAGAGCGTTCGATCACGATCACGTGGCCGAAAACCGCACCTCATTTGGACTCTCCTAGCTCCCTCTATGCCTATTTAAACACCCCCCGAGATCCGGGTCTTCTTCTCCCCCGAAACCCTAGAAATCCTCCGTGCCGCACCGGACATTGTCCATCCGGGCCGGACGAAACCGCCGCCGCCGCCCGCGCCCTATCACACGCCGCCACGTGGCCCTGCGCCGCCGCCCACCGTGCTGGCCCGGGAGGCCCGCAGCCGGCCCCGAGGCCCGAAGCCTCCACGCGCCGCCGCCGCCTCCGCACCGCGCCGCCGCCTCCGCGCCGCCGCCGCCAAGCCGCCTCCCATCGCCCCCCGCGCCGCCGAGCCGCCCGCCGTCGTCGGACCGCATCGCCGTCGCCGCTGCCGCTGCCGTCCTCTGCCGCCACCTCCGCCCCTCGTCACCCCGGTCGTCGCCGGAAGGCTCCGGCGAGCTCTGAGTCAGCTCCGGTGGGATCCCGGCGATCCTCGATTTCCGTGCCCAGATCCGGATCCGGTGAACAGTGAAACCCTAGGTGGTGATTTTTTCCCCAAGTCCCCAGAAATCTCAGTCCTTATGCCCATGTTCGCGCTCCGTAACTTTGCATCCGTAGCTCCGATTCATGCATATAGCATATCAAAATGTTCATCTCAGAGAGTACATCATTTCATTCCATTGCATCATTTTCATTTGAGTTCATCTTGATGCCCGAAATGCTGTTAGAAGAGGGCTACTTGAGTTAATTGTCAGATTTGCTACTCCGTTTAGCACTTTTGTCATTTTTGCCATGATTATTGTGTGCATGATATGCCCGTGAGTTCTACATGTTTTTGTTAAGGGTTTTGTCATCTTTCCAGAGGTGCAACCCATGTATTTTTCGGATGTGTGTGGTGACTTGTGCAAGCTTGCAAAGTGGTGCACTTGCTAAGTCTGTTTTCAGGGACTTAGTAATTTCACTAAGTCCTGGAGCTGCTTATCTCATGATGCCATATGTTCGTGTTGTTTCCTAGTGATCCGTACCTCTTTTGAGGATGAGCAGTAAGGGAGTTTTGTTAATCTTGTAGTGCTCTATCCATCCATGACTTTGTTTGCAATTATGGAGCAACTTAGCTTGGGTCAATAGAGCTCTACTTTTGCTACTTTGTGAATCTGGGCAGATTGTCAACTTGTTTGCAATTTTGCCGGTGATGTTGTAGTTGATCCGTGCATGCTATGCTATTGTTCTTGCCATGTATAGCTTGCATTTTGTGCCTTCCTGATGGATGTATGCTTGTCTTGCCATGACTTGCTCTGTAGTGAGTGCATCTAGCTCGTAAACATGCCTACTTGAGTTATATTTCAGCCTGTGTCAGTTTTTCACTAAGTCTGAAACTGATTATGTTTTTGCTATGTTCACATGCTTGCAATTGTATTTTCTGATCCCTTTTGTCTCAAGGTCACTAAGGGACTTTTGTTAAGCTCTTTGAGTAGCTCCATGCCATGCTTTACTTTGCCATGTTCAGGTCCTGTAGCATGTAGTTTTGTTGCTCCGAAGAGGGCTACCTGATCTGAAATTCCAGACAAGTGTTAATTTCACTAAGTCTGAGATCTGTTTGCCATTTGTATTTTTGCCATGCTTGTTTGAACCTGTTAATGAATGATTTGGCCGTAGCTCAATGCTAGACTTTTGTTAAGCATCTTGTGTGCATCCCTGCCATGTATTTTGTTGTCATGTTTGGGTGCTGTAGCATGTTCATCTCGTTGCATTTAGATGCCTACTTGTTGTAAATCGCAGACCGGTGTCATTTTTGAATTGCTTGCCATTTTCAAACCGTAACTCCGATTCCGGCGTTCTTTATATCGTTTTCAAGCGATTTCATCTCATCTTTCCAGTGGCACACTTGGATTTCCAAGTTGAGGCCAGGTTCATGCATTTCCTGTCATATCTTGCATTTGGCATCCCGCATCGCATCCCGCATAGCATATCATCATTGCATCATATTACTTGATCCTTGCACGTGGTTGATTGTATCCTTGTTGCTTGTTTGTCTTGTTTGGGTAGAGCCGGAAGACGAGTTCGCTAATGAGGAGCCCGTTGAGTTTGCTTTCGAGGATCCAGTCAACTCTGACAACTGTGTAGGCAAGATGATCATACCCTCGAAATCACTACTATCTTTGCTATGCTAGTTTGCTCGCTCTTTTGCTATGCCATTGCTACGATGCCTACCAATTGCTTGCAAGCCTCCCAAATTGCCATGTCAAACCTCTAACCCACCTTTGTCCTAGCAAACCGTTGATTGGCTATGTTACCGCTTCGCTCAGCCCCTCTTATAGCGTTGCTAGTTGCAGGTGAAGATTGGAGGCCGTTCTTTGTTGGAACATTTATTTACTTGTTGGGATATCATTATATTGCCATGTTATATTAATGCATCTATATACTTGGTAAAGGGTGGAAGGCTCGGCCTCTCGCCTAGTGTTTTGTTCCACTCTTGCCGCCCTAGTTTCCGTCATATCGGTGTTATGTTCCCGGATTTTGTGTCCCTTACGTGGTTGGATTATAATGGAACCCCTTGATAGTTCGCCTTGATTAAAGCTTTTCCAGCAATTCCCAACCTTGGTTTTACCATTTGCCACCTAGCCTTTTCTTTCCCTTGGGTTCTGCAGACTCAAGGGTCACCTTTATTTTACCCCCCCCCCCCCCCCCGGGCCAATGCTCCTCCGAGTGTTGGTCCACCTGTCAGCTACCGGTGGCCGCCAGGGGCAACTCTGGGCTGGTCTACCCATACCTAGGACAATCTGAGTGTGCCCTGAGAAAGAGATATGTGCAGCTCCTATCCGGATTTGTCGGCACATTCGGGCGGTGTTGCTGGTCTTGTTTTAACCTGTCGAAGTGTCTTGAGTTACCGAGATACCGAGTCTGATCGGAACATCTTGGGAGGAGGTCTATTCCTTCGTTGACCATGAGAGCTTGTCATGGGCTAAGTTGGGACTCCCCTGCAGGGATTTGAACTTTCGAAAGCCGTGCCCGCAGTTATGGGCAGATGGGAATTTATTAATGTCCGGTTGTAGATAACTTCAACCTTAATTAATTAAAATGAATCAACTGAGTGTGTTACCGTGATGGCCTCTTCTCGGCGGAGTCCGGGAAGTGGACACGGTGTTGGAGTAATGTTTGCGCAGGTTGCTCTCTAGTTTCTCGCTCGCGCTTTGCCTCCTCTTCTCGCTCTCCTTTGCGAATAAGTTAGCCACCATACTTGCTAGTCGCTTGCTACAGCTCCACTCATATTTTACCTTGCCTTACCTATAAGCTTAAATAGTCTTGATCGCGAGGGTGCGAGATTGCTGAGTCCCTACGGCTCACAGATTACTATTACACCAGATGCAGGGCCTGATGATTCCGCTCCAGGTGACGCGTATGAGCTCAAGTGGGAGTTCGACGAAGACTCTCAACGTTACTATGTTTCCTTTCCTGATGATCAGTAGTGGTGCCCAATTGGGGGTGATTGGGACCGTGTCGCATGTTGGGTTCTCTTCTATTTTGGTGCCGTAGTCGGGCCATGAGTGTTTGGATGATGTAATGTTATTTATGTACTTGATTGACGTGGCGAGTGTAAGCCAACTATGTTATCTCCCCTTTTATTATCATATTACATGGGATGTTGTGAAGATTGCCTAACTTGCGACATATGCCTTCAATGCGATTATGTCTCTAAGTCGTGCCTCGACACGTGGGAACTATAGTCGCATCGTGGGTGTTACACTCGCCTCCCGGTGAGCCTGCACAGTGGTCTGCTCGCGTGCCTCCCGGTGAGCCTGCACAGCTGTCTGCTCGCGCGCCTCCCGTCGACTGACACACTTGCTAGGACGGCACCTGCCGATGAGAAGCGGGGACTCATGGTGGCACTTAAACGCCCATGGTTTCAATAGTGAAAGCGTTCGCCTTAACGTGACAGGTCTTTGTTCCAAAATACCTTGGCTCTTCATTTGTGCAACTTGTCATAAGCAGCTTGTCTCAAATTGAAGAAAAAACTTGCGAAGTAATATTTGTGCCACATCACGTGACCATGCATAGTTTCAAGAATATATGCTCACTTTTGTATTTTCTGAAATTTAAGATCCAGGATTCGAAACAATGTCATAACCTGCATCATGCAATAAATTTTCAAGCCGTACATCTGTCCTGTTGTATTTCTTAAGAAAGGATTTGGTTAAACATTTTGCTTAGTTAGATTTCAGACAAGTTATATATGCAGAGTAAAAGGATAATCCCTCCGTACCAGTGCATTGCCTGATATATTAACTCAAGTACTAGGCACGAACAAACGGGCTCAATTCTGTGCTCATCCTGGTGTAGTAGTAGTAGTAGTACTAGGCAATGCAGTTGACGGGTGACCTTGACGAGCGGCGACCGAGGGAATTGAACTATGGTCAGCACGGTAGGTAACGTTGTCTAGTTACTAAAGCATCCCTCCGTTGTTCATCGGTAGTCATTATGGACCGGGGACATGAGGGGAATTTCCTAGGGCTAGAATTCTGGCCGCCGGATATTTCGACTTGAAACGCTGAGGCTCGACTGGTTGGGGTTGCCTAATGTGCGTACCACACACGCCACCGAAGGACACAAGCCCGTTTTTTTAGGATCAACATGAGCCAAGGTCTGGCTGGTACGCCGTTGGGTCCTACCATTCGAGAATATGAAAGGAACCTTTTAAATTGCCGAACGAATCTATGTGCATTACAATACCCGTATTTTCCTTGCAAATACTAATCTCAATGTGGTAATTGATCTATGACGAGTTGTTGAATTAGAGTGAGTTTGTGATATAGTGATCTCAACGTGGATTTCACATTTCATGGTATCCCTAGTGAGTTTTCCAATGCAAATTCAAATTTAAAAGATGAACAATATGGAGGTGAGAAAACTTTGTATGTATCAAGCATATGACCACACACACACACAGAGACATACACGCACAAACACAACAACAATCCAATAAGTATAGTGCATCTATTTTTCCAAACCATGCATATATGACACGAATTCAAAAATACTCCTTCTATTCCTAAATATTAGTCTTTTAGAGAGTTCAACAAGTGACTACATACGGAGAAAAATGAGTGAATCTAGACTCTAAAATATGTCTATATACATCCATATGTGCCAGTCCATTTGAAGCCTCTAAAAGACTAATATTTAGGAACGAAGGGAGTAAAATGTAAGACATCCATGGTCCTCAGTTCAATATTTAAAATGAACATGAAACTGAAACATGAATATTAAGTCTAGTACTACAGTACATGCAAATGTTGTGTTTAGGCGGAGCTATGATTGTCGGGGGTCAACCCCTCGACCTTAGATAAAATTGTGGAGCTCTGTTTAGGATTGCTTAGATTATATTTGTCCCCACCCTCCCAACCACCGATTGGTTGTGCACCCCCACCCCTCCTCCCCGGGAGAATATCATGTGCCCCCATACCTTAGATGCTATATGCCGATACTTTTGCAGGAAACCTTGATGAGTTTGAGAATTTCACACAATTTGTTCAAAAACTACTTAGATGCCCTTTGATCCCATATCCAACGACCTCGAAGATCGTATCACCGTAGCATCTAAGATGAAGGAGGACATCATATTCTCCTGTATGTAAGAATATTATGTGCTACCACACCTTAGATGCTTTGGTGATACAAGCTCTTCGGAGGCGTTGGATTTGTGACCCAACTCCTCCTCGGTGGTTCGAATGGTTTTTTGCAAAAAAGCCCCAAAATAGTTCGGCCACTGCTTACAAGCACAAAGACTGCTCAGATGCCATTGGATCTCAAATCAAATGACCTCCAAGCTCGTATCACCGTAGCATCCAAGCTACGATAGCACCTTATGTTTTCTCGCACGGGAGAGTATGAGGTGCTCCCGCACCGTAGATTCTATGGTGATACGAGTTCACTGAGATCTAACGGCCCACAGTAGGAGGTTTGAAGGTTTTGGCAATATACGGCTGATAGAGTTTGGGAAATGTGCAGAAAGTACAAGTACTATGCATGTGCCATCTGATCACTGATCATACGACCTAGATGCTCATGTCACCATAGCGAGTAATTAAGCTACGGGGAGCACCTAATATGAGCACCGGGGAGCCGTTGGATCGAATATGCAGCGGCACACACGAGGCCTAAATGTTTTATTTGCAAAAAAAAACTTTGGAGAGTTTGGAAATTGCGCATAATTACGAAGACTACTCCCAAGCCATTGGATCTCACTTCCAATGGTGTAAAAACTCGTATCACCATAGTATCTAAGCTGCGGGGTGGATGTGATATTCTATGATGCTGTCATTTTTGTTCGTAAACTTGAAAAAAAATGTGTAACTCGTGCCGCTACTTGTCTAACCGTGCAAAGTGTTTGTTCAAAAAAACCATCCTACACTGAAATATAGGAACAACACACAGGGGTCCCACTTGTCATTAATCAAATTTGGACCTAAAACTAACAAATCTGAAAGACAAGATTCGAACTGGCAACCTAGACTATAAAGCGTAAGTCGATAGCCTAAAAAAACAAATGGTTGTTGGCTTTGTCCCATAACTTGATTTTATACAGTACTTGCCTTGAGTAGAGTAGAGGGAGTGCCTCGTCAACACGTGCATGACCGTTGTCTCACTTACTGGTGGGTCCCAGGTCTGCGATCTCAATCTCTCTTCTCTCCATCGTCTAACCTTTGCACGGGCACACACGAAGAGCGGCGCTAGCTTGCCGTGGTGTTATTACAACTAAAAAAAGCTTGGAAAATAGAAGAATCGCCTAGAACAAGAGACGTTGTGGCTGGTCGAGACGGAGCTAACCACATCTATCCTCCATGCCACATTTGCATGATGAAGCTGTGTGGCTAGTGGGGTGTTTTCGACTGACTGGCTAGGTCCCGAGGTCGAACCATAGGTACTACGTCTGATACAGTATATTTTTACACGCACATTTTTCCTCCGTGCCGAGACGTGGCACACCCTACCGCGCGGTTTCGGGGTCCTCCCGGGTGGTGCACGCATATATTCTTCCTGGCGTGGGACGCCCTACCGCGCGTTTTTGGGTCCTCCTCGGTCGTAGCACCGAAGCAAGTAAATGAGTCGTCAAATAACGAAATACCACCTTTCCCGCCGAGTACATTAGTCAAGCACGGTGGCTAGCTGGTTGGGCTAGTTCGACCGATTAGCTAGGCCGCCGCCACATTTGTTTTTCCACCCCTTTTTTTATCTACTTGCCGGCAGGTAAATTTAAATATACACCGCGGCGTTGCTCTAGTGTTTGGGTGCGGCATGATTTTTAATTTTTTGATTGACGGGAGCAGGCGCGGCAGCAATTAGTCACGATGACTCCGGCTATAAAAACCCACTGCTCCCTGATGTGAGAAGTCGTCGACTGGTGTTTTACCGTGGTGAAAACCAAAAGATTCCCCGCTCCCTCCGCCTTCCCGTAGATTGCATTGCCTTTTAGCCGTTTCGCCCCCTTTGCTTCCTCTCCCCATTGCTTGTACCTGGTGCCATGGCGGCGCAGCAGATCACGGAGTCCGAGGTGAGGCGCCTGACACTGGCTCCCGTCGACTGGGAGCAGGCTCTGCGGGCGGTTGCACCTTGCATCACCAATGGCGTGTGCCTCGAGAAGCAGAGGGACTTCGATGGTGTTTAGGCGCCCTCTGCATGGGCATGTCCATGTCTCGGCGCAACATGATCGTTGGATCAAACTCAGACGGTGCAGATCAGTCACTGTAGCACAAAGCGTGTGGCTGTGTTTGGTTGCATTCTCATATCAATATAGTTGTTTCCTCTTCGTGTATTTTTGTCAACCTACTAGTGTGGACTCATGCACCCTTCATGCACTCTGCCAAACCCCCAAAAGTTGGTCGAGAAGGGAACTTTTTCTCCCATCCCGTGCACCCTTCATACACCCTGCCTAACACTATTCGTGCTTCATATGGTTCATGTTTCGTGGAGTACTATAGCACCGTACTCTCCGTGCGCTGTGGACCTAGTCCTGTTAACATTGATCTCACCGTTCATTCTCGACCGCACAGTCAAAAAAGTGGTACTATGTTACATATAGGAGTAGTTGACATGTGCACAACATCATTTGTTATCGTCATATCTTACTACACTAGCAACAAGATTGTGTAGTACTGACGTATGAACCACTGCACATGCCTAGTAGTAGGAGCACTGTGTATGTTCAAGTGGCTGTCGTGTTTCGCACTCCTCCGTCGTAAGAGTGGAAACACTTGATGTAATCATTTTTTTCTTTAGAAAAACAGTGGACGCGCTCTACCGTGCGGATCCTCCTCCAGCCATGCACTAAATTACTCACTTTCGCCGACGTGTGGGACAGCCAGCACCTGGGTCCACCAGCCATGCACTAAATTACTCCGTAGTAGAGTGATGCTAGAGTACCCCGATCGAACTGCCGCAGTAATGCCCAATGAGTCGTCAAATCACAAAACCCCCTCCTTTCCAGCAGTAAGTTGGACGGACGAAGCAACCATCATTTCACTCTTCTCTCTCAGCTTCCTCCCTTGAAGAAAACCCCCACTCGCTTCGCTTCTCCCTCATCTCGTTCCTCCTTTCACTCTTCTCTCTCAGCTTCCTCTCTTGGATGGATGCCGGAGCACCGGCCGACGTGATGTCTATGGCTCTGGCGAAAACCGTCGAGGCTCATGGTACGAAGAAGCGCAAGCACCCCGCCGAGACTACCACAGACAAGCTCAAAGCCATCGCCCTGTCCAAGCCCCCCTCTCCGGGATCCCTCATTAAGCAAGTCCAGGTAATGTCTCTTGTTGACGATCTTTTTCTCGATCTTGATCGTGTTTTTTCATCTAACACGCAGTACTAGTACTGGTAGTACAACTTTCTGGGTGATCTTGCATGTGATTTTAGTGTGCCAAATGACGGTTCTAAATTCCTCTTTTGACCAAAACATGGGAGAGGTTGACACTGATTTCTTATAGATTACTTTCAACTACTCCCTCTGTCCCAAATTTCTTGTCTTACATTTGTCTAGATACAGATGTATCTAATACTAAAATGTGACTTGATACATCTGTATCTAGACAAATCTAAAACAAGAATTTTGGGATGGAGGGAGTACTTTATGAACATCAATGCTACCTTTTAAGAGGGTATATTTGCCTCAGTAACTTGTGTTATGGATATTTCATGTAATCCCTCTGCTCTCGTGGCTTTGAACACATGTTCTAGTATCTTTCTTCACTCATTTCTGTGTGTATATGTAGTCATATATGGAGTATAATATCGAAAATCATCTTATATTTCTGAACGGAGGTAGTAATAAAATATGGTTTCTGTTTGAATTAGAACCAGGTCCGCGGTGGAGATGAAGTTCTCAAAGTCATGCCATGTGAACTAGAAGACCTGATGATGAGTTCTACTGTTGAACTATCCAGCTGTTGTGTCCTTATCGCCACGTGTCCTGAACTAGTGTTTTCCTGTAGCAGTGTTGTCAGGCGTGTTCTCGAGGCTGTACTTGACCACAACAATTTCCTGGTTGTGCCTTCGATTACGAAGGGTGTGGTTCTTGTAAAGCTTCCCAACAAATCTGATGCGGCATGTCTTCATCATCATGTTTATGAGTGGAAAGACCACTCTATTAGCTTCTCCAAGGTTGACAAGATGGTGATGGTGCATGTAGACATCTCACACGAAGTCCATGGCCTAGTCAGTTATGTGGGGTTCATCCCGTAGGTCGGTGGCAAGAAATAGTCTGCAGAGTTTAGTTAGTACAACTTTGCTTGTCTGTAGTAAGTACTATTGTTCAGTACTTGATTTGTGTTTGTGAACCCTGTATTGTTTATTAGTATTGTCGCTTTTGGTGTGTGGTCAGTCCTGAGAATGGTCTATGTTAATGTCTGTCCACTCAATTCAGTCTGTATATTTTGAAGTATCCAGATCATATTTTTTGTGAGAACAGTTTATCAATTATGGTTACACTCCAATATCTGTATGCATTGCAGGGTTTATCGCACCCACCAGGATTTCCAGTCCCATGGATGTTTGGTCCATACGATTTGTCACGACCTTTGGACTGTCCTGCTTCTGGGAGTAGGCGGGGCCCCTGTCAAATTTCGGGTTCCGGCAGACCCTTGAGGTCCGAACACTGGGGTGCGCGCGAAGATCTCTCCCCTACCGATCTACGTCCAATCTCCTCGCATGATTTAAGCTGGAAACAATGAACAACGCAAAGGACACGAGGTTTATACTGGTTCGGGCCACCATTGTGGTGTAATACCCTACTCCGGTGTGTGGTGTGGTGGATTTCCTCAGGGGCTGATGATGAACAGTACAAGGGAAGAACAGCCTCACGAGAGGTGTTCTTGAGCTGGTGCGATGAACTGCTAGGGTGAGTTCAATCGCCTCTCTCTCTCTCTCTCTGCTAGGACTCTACCAGATTTCTCTCTCCCTCTTCCCTCTGTGGTGGCTAGTCCTACTTATAGAGGCCCTGGGCCTCTCCCCAAATAATGAGCGGGAAGGGTGCCAACACTTGGCCATTTTGAAGGGGAACATATAGTACAAGTTATCCTGACCAAAGGTGGTCTTCGGCTGACAAAAGCTCTGGTGATGACACCGCCTTGGGCTCCACAGTGACCTCTGTCCTGCCGCTCTGCTCGTCTTGGTCTCGTTGCATCGGAATGGCAACCTTTGCCCGATGCCTTGGCCTGTGCTTGCCTCCTTTGCACCAAAGGGGAAACAAGGACACTACGCAGACCGGCGCCCGCCTGGCGCCCGCCTGGTCTTGATCATCATGGCTTGCGTCACGGGTTCCTCGCGAGGTACCCCTGCCTTGATCTCTCCACCTCCTCGCGAGCCTGCCTGATGAGGCTGCTTCTGAGGAAGCTTCCTGTCGTCCGCCCCGCGAGGCTTGGCCCCTCGTGAGGGCCTTGAGCTTGAGCTGATGAAGATGGGCCGCGCTGGGCCCCCACTTGAGCCACGCCACAGGCCGCAGGCAGGCAAGTCTGGGGACCCCCGTTCCCAGAATGCCGACAGTAGCCCCCGGGCCCGAGGCGCGCCCGGGCTTGGCCTAGCAGGGAAGTGGAGGGGCAAGCGCGAAGCGCCGTGGGCCCCAACAGCCTACGGCCTTGGGCGCCGCGTGGCGATTAATTAGACGTGGGCGTATGCACATCCCCACGATGCCTCGGCGACCGCATGACTTGACAAGTCCCTGCATGCAGAGAAACCATTCATGATTACCTACGATCGTGGTGCTCGGCGGTTGGTCTCCTCCAGATATAAGTACGGGGCTGCATGAGCCCCTTCAGCCAGTCCCTTCGTGCTGCTCCTTTTCTTCTTCTTGGCTACTCGCCGTCCCCATGGCCCCAAATAGATTCTCGGCCGTGGAGAAAGGAAAGGCCCCCCAGGCAGGGCCTGACTCCCCCCCCTCCCCGACCAAGCGCGGCCGAGGCCGCCCTCGTAAGCACACCGCGGTCCTCGTGGTGGCCTCCCGCGGCCATGGAGGCGGTTCCCTGCGTGGTGGTGAGCGCCCGGTTGCCGGCAGGGGGCACACCATGGGTGTGCGCCCCCTAGGCACCGCTTTCACTCTGCGAAGGTGCTGCCGGAGTTCGTCATGTGGTTGGCGGACCCATCCAGCACCCGGCTGCAGCTCCCCCGTTTCTTCGTAGATGAACTGCTGGCCAGCGCTCGGTGCGGCTTCTGGCTCCAGGCAGATGGCTGCTGTAGCAGGGCCTCCTGGGCTTCGCTAGAGGTCTCCGTTTCTGGGAATGGGGCTCTGACACGCGGCTGGCAAACGTTTGCCCGCACGTGCGGCCTGGGCCGGTGGTGTACCCTGTACTTCAAGTTTGATGGCGACGCCACCCTCTACGTGAGGGTGTTCGGGGAAGATGGTCGCCGTGCCGGGTGCTGCCCTGAAGACGACGACCGCGACCGCTTGCCCAGCCCCGGCACTGACTAGGATGAAGATGGCGACTGGCGTACAGGCGGTGGTGCTCGGGGTTCGCAGAGCTTCGGCAACCCCCTCTCAGGCATCAGCTCCTCCAGCGGTGGCCGCCACCAGCCCCCGCGCCGTCGCACCCACCTGGGTGAAGGTAGCGGGTCAGCCCGCCGTCGTGCCCCGGTGAAGCGAGAGGAGGGATCCGCCTGAGCCCCAGGAGCAGCTCGAGCCTTCACTATGGGTTGGCGCAGGATGAATCGCGCCCGTTTTGTTTTCTTTCTTATCCTGCGCAGAAATAGAATGTAATGTAGGGCCCCTCGGGGGCATGTTAGAATTGCTGCTGTTTAACCATCACGCTGTTTCCGCTATCTCCGCGCATTGTTTCCACGCCACGCACCCATGTGCGGGAACTATTTTAGCTCGGTGGGGCTTGGCGCGGTCCTCGCCTCCCGTGGTTGTGGCCTCGTTGTGCGCTTCACGCCCTGCAAGGATCAGTAGGAGGGGTAGCTTACGGTCTTGGTTATGGGGGCGATTGGCCCAGGTCCTACGCTTGTGTCGCGATGCCCGTGGGGCATGGACTAGGAGGGGTGCTCCCGCAGAGGACTCAGACAGGAAAGCTCCAAACGATCGGGGCAGAAAACACTCGCGAGGGCGCCCGCGAACCTCCCTCACGAGATTTGTGCGAGAGAAAACGAGGCAAGCGAGCGAGAAAGACAAAGTGTCACAAGCTAGGAACGTCGGCAACTCCAATAAAACTTCAAACGGGAATAAACAAGCCAACTGCAGAAAGCAAATGGGAAAGTCGTGTCCGGCACCTATTCTAGTCTTCGACGTCTTCTCACCAGCGCGGAGCTAAGTGCTGCCACTGGGCATGGGCAGGAGCCCCCGAGGCCCGAGGGAGGCACTCCGGAGACTCCGGGGCGTGTACAGCCCCACTCATTATTACGTGAGAGTGTCATGGGCAGCGAGCTTCACATGCATTTGCCTTCTTCATAGGCACCGGGCCTTTCCCAAAATGCAGCAGCTTCACACGCATTTGCCTTCTTCACAGACACCGGGCCTTTCCCAAAACGCAGCAGCTTCATAGGCATTCGCCTTCTTCACAGGCACCAGGCCTTTCCCAAAATGCAGCAGCTTCGCAGGCATTCGCCTTGTTCACAGGCACCGGGCCTTTCCCAAAACGCAGCATCTCCACAGGCATTCACCTTCTTCACAGGCACTGGGCCTTTTCCAAAACGCACCAGCTTCACAGGCACTGGGCCTTTCCCAGGCGCTAGGCCTCGCTCAGGGATAGAACCTCCGGAGATGTTGAATGTTCCACGCGTTCTGGACGGGTACCCCCTCCGTGGTCTCAAGCACGTGGAGCCAGGCCTGGAAACATGAACAACCTTGAATGGGCCCTCCCACATGGGAGAGAGCTTGTGCATCCCTTCCCTGGAGAGAACCCGTTTGAGCACGAGATCTCCTACCTCAAGGGTTCTGGGGCGGATGTTGCGGCAGTGGTATCGTCACAGCGCCTGTTGATACCTTGCCGCTCGCAGCGCGGCTTCTCGATGGTGTTCCTCCGCCAGCACGAGTTCCGTCACCCGCATGGCGTCTTGCTGCGTCTCGTCGAACGCCAGGACCCGTGCAGAGCGACGCCTGACCTCGTGAGGGAGAACAACCTCTGCTCCGTAAACGAGGAAGAACGGGGTCTCGCCAGTCGGATTGGTTGCAGTTGTGCGAATTGACCACAACACGGACTGGTGCTCGTCGTACCAGCCCCTGCCGCAGGCTTCCAGCTTCTTCTTGAAGGTCCTGGCTTTGAGGCCCCTCAGGACCTCCGTGTTGGCCTGCTCGGCCTGGCCGTTGCTCCGTGGGTGTGCTACCGAAGCGTAACATATCTGCGTTCCAAGGTTAGCACAATACGTTTTGAAGAGATTACTAGTGAATTGCGAACTGTTGTCGGTGATGATGCGGTTGGGCACCCCAAATCGGCTCACGAGGCCCTTGATGAATTTAACCGCCGAGCTTGCTGGGATTGTGCGGACGGCTTCCACCTCAGCCCACTTGGTGAATTTTTCCACGGCGACGTAGAGGTAGCGATAGCCCCCTGGCGCCTGAGGAAACGGGCCCAGAATGTCCAGCCCCCAAACTGCGAACGGCCATGAGAGGGTATAGTTTGTAGACCCCCCCGCAGGCTGATGGATCTGCTTAGCGTGAAACTGGCAGGCCTCGCAAGCCTTCACAAGCTTAACAGCGTCGTTGAGCGCTGTGGGCCAATAGAATCCACTATGGAATGCCTTGCTGACGAGGGTCCGTGACGACGAGTGGTGCCCGCAGTCTCCGCCGTGTATGTCCGCCAGTAGCTCCTTCCCTTGCTCTCGGGAGATGCAACGTAGGGACACATCATTTGGTTGCTTCCTGTAGAGCTCTCCATCCCTGATGCAATAAGCCGTGGCCTGCCGCGCCACACGCTCTGCTTCCTCCTCATTCTCCGGCAGATTCCCTTGCATCAGGTAGTTCTTGAGCTCCTGGATCCAACACCCTTCCCGAGGCTCTAACGCCAGGAGCAGGCGTGCCCCTGAGGCTGGGCTGCAGACCGGGGCTCCTGAGGCAGGCGGCTGAGGGAGCTCCTCCCTTGGTTGCGCCGTGCTCGACAGTGACGACACCGCCGAGGGTTTGAAGAGCCGCTCCTCGAAGACGCCAGGCTCCTGAGGCAGCCGCCTAGATGCCCTCTTGGCAATGTCATTAGCCTCCTGATTGGTGCCGCGAGGAACATGCTGCAACTCCAGCCCCTAGAACTGTTTCTCCATCTTGCGAACCTCGGCGAGGTAGGCTTCCATGTGCTCGTCCTTTGGCTCGTATATCTTGTTGGAGAAGTTGACGAGGAGCTGCGAATCACCCTTGATGATGAGGTGCTTCACCCCTAAGGCAATTGCGGCCTTCAAGCCTGCTATTAGGCCTTCGCACTCCGCTATGTTGTTGGAGACCTTTCCCCCGTGCTGGAAGCAAAGTTGTACGACATAGTAGAGTTTGTCCTGGGTAGGGGATACGAGCACTGTGCCTGCTCCCGCACCGTGTCGGGAGAACGCCCCATTGTCGGTGTAAAAACCGGCGGATCTCGGGTAGGGGGTCCCAAACTGTGTGTCTAGGCCGGATGGTAACAGGAGACAAGGGACACAAAGTTTTGCCCAGGTTCGGGACCTCTCGATGGAGGTAAAACCCTACGGCAATGGGGCGTTGATTAATATTGATGATATGGGTAGTACAAGAGTAGATCTAGCACGAGATCGAGGAGGCTAAACCCTAGAAGCTAGCATATGGTATGATTGTTGATGTGTACGTTGTCCTACGGACTAAAACCGTCCGGTTTATATAGACACCGGAGAGGGTTAGGGTTACATAAAGTCGGTTACAATGGTAGGAGATCTTCATATCCGTATCGCCAAGCTTGCCTTCCACGCCAAGGAAAGTCCCTTCCGGACACGGGACGGAGTCTTCAATCTTGTATCTTCATAGTCCAGGAGTCCGGCTGAAGGTATAGTCCAGCCATCCGGACACCCCCTAATCCAAGACTCCCTCAGTAGCCCCTGAACCAGGCTTCAATGACGACGAGTCCGGCGCGCAGATTGTCTTTGGCATTGCAAGGAGGGTTCCTCCTCCAAGTACTTCAGAGAAGATTTTGAACACAAAGATAGTGTCCGGCTTTGCAAAATAAGTTTCCACATATTGCCATAGAGAGAATAATATTTACACCAATCTAATCTGCTGACGTATTCCGTAGCGTGTCACACCACGGCCAAGCCTTTATCCGAGTCGTTTCATTATCCCACCTCAGCGCGTCATGCGAGGCGGTTTCCTTGGCACGTCTTGTTAAAGCAGAGATCGTGTCCCCTTATCCCGGGATTCTCATCAATACGGGTGTGGGTAACCCAACCGCTTCTAGGACTCCTAGAATATAGGCAAGTCCAAACAGACACGGAGAGGATGCTTGATATTCCCCCACTTTATAAAGGCAACAAGGCTTTTATTTTTCCCTCCGGTGCTAAATCGAATCCTTCCCCCACCTCAAGCTCAAACACCCGAAGTTCAGGTTAGGCGCCCCGAACCTTCAGTCATGTCCGGATCTAGCCTTCAAGGCCGATGGATGCCTTCCACCGTCACGGAACAACACTTCAAGAAGTTGAGGGAGGCCAGATATCTGACCGCCGAGATTTTGCATCGGCTGCCTCCCCGAGGGCAGGCCGTCCCCACCCCCGAACCCAACGAGATGCTCCAGACCGCACCTTGCCCGGAGCCCTTGAAGGAAGATACTGTGGAGGATAATGCAGGCGGACGCGGGCCCCCAACGCAGCCCATTCTAGCCGAGGGAGCGAGCGTCTCCATGAGGGAAGGCGACCAGAAGAGGAAGAGGACTGCGCCCGGGGATTCGGAAGTCGAAGCTTCCAAACGGGAGAAGAAGTCTCCCACAGAGGGTCCCACCTTGGGGGGCGCTGTTGCCGCACAAAGTCCGCGAGGGGATCAATTCTCCCACGAGTCGTAAGTGACCCGAAATACCTTTAATAGTACAGATATGTCATTTTTTCCTTCTAAGAAGATAATCACCGCATATATTTTGCAGTTCGGGCCTTAGCCCCTCTCAAATGAGCTCATCTTTGGGGGATCTTCTTCCAGAGATGATGGAGAGCGAAACGCCTCCTCCGGACTCCTCCGCTCCAAAAGTGGGCGACCCTGAAGTGTCGTCGCGGAGGGCCTCTCCGAGTCCGGTGAGGCCAGAAGATAATCCCATTGACCCCTGAAGCTCCCAGTGTCCGGCTCCCGAAGGGATGAGACAAAAGAGTCCGGCCCCGTCTAGTGTGCGATCGGATGTTCTGAGGGAGTTGGTGGGGCGAGCGTCCATCTCAGATGAACACCGTGTGATGATGAATACGGTGATCGAGAGAATATCGTCCACCGAAAGCGGATTGCATGAAGCTTTTATGAGTCTACTGACAGGCTTTGAGGTACGTAAAAGAATGTATGATAATCCTGCACATGCTAGGTGTGCCCTGTGTAGGTAGTAGCCCCTGAGACTCTGGTTGTCGTCGGAAATGACGACCAACAGAGGATCATATTTCCAGGAAATAACCATACTGCCTTTATGTGCAGGTGATGGAAGCTCCGGTGTCTAGCCGGACTAGCGAGTTTGCCCATTTAGAATGGCAGTTGGATGCGGCAGACGCCGACATCGAGCTTGTTAACAAAAGGCTTGACGAGGCACAAGGTAAGTGTCAATATCTGGTAAACGCCACATAGGAAGAGCAGCATGATGCCAGTATCTAAAATATGTTGTGACTGCAGATGGAGCTGCCACTGTTGAAGCCTTGCGGGCAGAACTTGCCCGAGCCAAGGAACAAGCGAGGTAGGTAATGCGGCTGCTGTGAAGGCGGCCGAAGAGTTGCAAGCCGAGTAGGCCACGTATGGCGAGACCCGAGACAAGATAGCAAAGATGGCTATAGAATTAAAAGCCGCCGCCGACCGTTGTCGGGTTCTTGAAAAGGAAAACCAAGCGAAGGCATCGGACCTTGAGAAGGCTACTGCGACAAAAAAGGATCTCCGCTCTGCTATGAGGGCAAAGAAGGAGGAGCTGCGGGAAGCCGGGGATATTGTAGCTGGGAAATCCTTTATGTTATGGAGGAAATTCGGAGACCCACGGTATGCCCCTCTAGATCGGCTGTGGAGTTCGGAGGATGTGTATATGGATTTGGCGGCGAGCGCTGTCGATGCGGCCAAGTACTTCCAGGGTCAGACGGACCGTGGAGTAGACCAGCTGTTTCAGAGACAATTCCATTCTCCCGAGCATCCACTTTCATTGACTGACCAATTAGCCTAATGGGCTGAACTAAATAGGTTGTCCGGACTCTCTATGAGGTCTGTTGTGGATCAGTTATGGCCGGGAAGGCAAAAACCGAACAGCTATTTCAGCTTGGTGCAGCAGGTCCTTGACGTGATGCCGCCATTGATGCGATGAGGAGGTCGGCGTGCATAGAGGGCGCACGGATGGTCTTTGCCCGTGTTAAGGCATATTGGGTAGAGATGGATGCTACCAATGTTGCAGCGTGGGATTCGGCTATAGGTCGAAAGGCTGCCGAGCACTACTTTGAAGAAGTTCTTGAGGGTGCCCGTTTGATAGAGACCCAGTGCTCAAAAAATATTATGTTTGAGTGATATGTAATCTCACTGTAAGCGAAATGCTTTTATAAATTTTTTATAAGGCTATTTTTATACTTTTGCCTGAAAGTAATATGATGCCTCCTGGGCGGCCGTTTATGTATACATGTGTATAACCTGAAAGATTGCAGTCGTCGGCTTTAACCCTCACGCATATAATGCGGAGGTGCTCGCAAAAACACGCATTCACACTTAACCCAACGTCTTGGTCCTATTAAGGAGGTGATAGCGGAGCGAGCGAGGCAACCGGACTATAATGCTTTAGCACTTTCACTTAGCCATAGGAGTTTGACAGTGGGGCTACTAGATAGCCCCTGGTGGCTCCGCACTCTCCTGATCTCGGGGTACGTACATGCCTGGCCGGGAAATGGCCCATCGTTAAGGCGGAGGAATTCTAACATTCCCACAGGTCATCGAGTGGTTGACCAGTCTCACGCTATATCATGACAGTCAGTTCTCGTCTTTCTCTACTGAGGTGCTCGTCCGGATGAACCAGGGCACAATCGCAGTAGTTCTCCTGGTGCTACCTTAGCCGGCAAGGCGGAACGTAAGGCACCAAAACACAGGAGCCGGGCAAACCCAACATTTGACCAAAGACAATGATTCGGAGCTGATGCATATAGGGCCAAACTCGCGACGCCGGATACTCCCTAAGGTATTCGGTCTTTGTGGTATAAACCGGGCCTAAATACTGGCCTTTGTAAGAAGCCCCGTGTGTCCAGGTACGTGCATTGTTCTGGCGTGGCCACATGCCAAGACGTCGGCATCCTTCTCAATGGTGGATATGTATCAACAAGAGACAGTAAAAAAGGTTTACGCGGGGTCTTAATCTAAAAAGAATCCTTGGAGTGGGTCCCTGCTGCACGTCTGCGCCTATGTCTCCGTTGTGCCGTATCCTGGACGGGTGTAGCACGATGATCGTCTGTAAAAGAGAGGAAGTTAAGTGAAAAAGTTATCGTGCAAAAGGATGGTTTTTAAACAAACCATGTATAATTCAAGATGATAAGAAATTGCCACTTGTCTGCGCGCGTTGAGCCCCTTGTATTGACAAATAGGGGTGTGACCACTTATTTCCGTATAAATAGCGGTGCCGGACTTGATTAGTTGTATCTGAGGTCTTGACGACCTATTGGATGCTTTCGTTTGTCCGGGCGCCTTTAGTGTGCGGCGGCCAAGGCAGCCTCACTCTCTTCGGCACACAGAGATCGCTTGATATGTCTGTGCACTGTAATGATGCCATGTGGACCGGGCATCTTGAGTGTGAGGGAGGCGTAGTGTGGTATTGCATTAAAGCGAGCGAAAGCTTCACGTCCGAGCAGTGCTTGATAGCCACTTTGAAACGGAGCGATGTGGAAAGTTAAATGCTCGCGACGGAAGTTATCGGGGGAGCCGAATGTAACTTGTAGTAGGAGGGAGCTCGTACAACGAGCCCCTGGGCCTGGCGTTACTCCTTTAAAGGTAGTATTGCTATGGCAAATTGGTGTTGGGTCTAGCCCCATCCCGCGGATTGTATCCTGATATATTAGGTTTAGGCTACTGCCGCCGTCCATCAAGACCTTTGTGAAGTGATATCCGCCAATTACTGGGTCTAATACCAGGGCAGCCCATCCTGCGTGTTGGATACTTGCTGAGTAATTGCGATGGTCGAAAGTGATCGGTTGAGATGACCAGTGGCAGGACTTCGTGGTGATAGGCACTTGGGTATACTTTCCTGGGAGTGCCGCATTGTTTTTTTCCCTTGATTACGTGTAACACGTATATTGTTTTGACTTCTGGTGGAAATTGCTTTTGTCCCCCCGTGTCTTGGTTGGGGGGCTCATCCTCGTCTTCACTTGGTGTATCCTCCCCCTTGTGTACGGCGTTGAGCTTGCCGGACTGCTTGAAGACCCAACATTCTATGTGGGTATGATTAGTAGGTTTACCAGGGGTGCTATGAATCTGACATATTTGGTCCAAAATTTTATTGAGGCTGGACAGTTCGTCCCTGGTGCCTTTAGGGGGCGGCTTTTGGCCTGGCCAAGAGCTTTTGAATCCGGCATTTACTGTCGTGCCCTTCGTGTTTTCTTCTTTATTCCGGCGTTTGTTATTGCTGTTGCGCCGTGATTTCCCGTTTCCATCTCTAACTTCAGATGTACTGGGGTCGCTGGTGCTGCATCTGGCTAGCCAGCTGTCCTCCCCCGCGCAAAAGCGGGTCATGAGGTTTGTTAATGCGGCCATCATTCTTGGTTTATTTTGGCCGAGGTGTCTGGTGAGCCATTCGTCACGGACGCTATGCTTGAAAGCTGCTAAGGCTTCGGCGTCCGGACAGTCGACAATCTGGTTCTTTTTAGTAAGAAACCTGTTCCAAAGCTTTCGGACTGACTCTCCGGGCTGTTGAGTTATATGACTTAAATGGTCCGCATCCAGAGGTCGGACGTACGTCCCTTGAAAATTTGCCTGAAAGGCGTCTTCGAGCTCTTCCCAACTTCCAATGGAGCTTTCGGGGAGGCCTTTGAGCCAGTGACGAGCTGGCCCTTTGAGCTTGAGGGGTAGGTACTTGATGGCATGGAGATCATCTCCTCGAGCCATATGGATATGAAGGATGTAGTCCTCAATCCAGACCCCAGGGTATGTTGTTCCGTTGTATGCCTCTATGTTTACGGGCTTGAATCCCTCTATAAATTCATGGTCCAGCACCTCATCGGTGAAACATAGGGGGTGTGCGGCGCCCCTGTAGCTGGGTGTACCGCGCTGTTCGGATGTTTGTTGTGCTGCATTGTATGCTGGGGCGTGCTTGCGTGGTCCATAGATGGATCTTGTTGCACCATTCTTTGGGTGCGAGCCCTCGCATTGGTTGCGTGTTGTATGGTGAGCGACATTGTATGTCGCTCTGTGTTGGTAGTGGGGTCGTCCATCCGACCAGGTGGCTGCTTTGATATTTGGTTGTGGGGGGTTTGAGGCCTCCTCATCGAATTCGGGTAGCAGCTTCCGCTTTGGGTAGCTCTTGTAGGGGCGATTGTCGCCGTACCTTGTTGCTGTGTTGAGTATTTTACTCCATCTCATTTGGAGTGTGTCTTGAGCGGCCTTGAGCCTTTGCTTCTGCTTTCTCAGACTCCTCGCGGTGGCAACAAGCCTTTTACGGGTAGTCTGCTGCTCCAGGTGCCTGTCCGGCGTTATGTCGTCCGGACCATGATCCTTGATAGGATTTGTTTGTTCGGTTTGATTATCCGGATTGCCGTTGTCCGGCAGCGGTTCGCCCTGCTCCAGCGCTGGGTCTGTGTGATCGCTATTTCTGTCAGGGCGGGATTTGGGGCGGCGCTTACGTCGCTGCTTTGACTGCTTTTCGAGGGAACAAGCCTTCGGTGCGTCCTTCCGCTCCTCGTCGTCATCTTTTGGTGCGTCCACCATGTATATGTCATGTGACGAGGTGGCGTTCCAGGGCCCAATAGGCGCTGGTTCTTCATCGTCTCCTTCATCGGCGTCCATACCGTCGATGTCTTCGGAGTCGAGGTCGAGCATGTCGGTTAAGTCATCCACAGTGGCTACAAAGTGGGTGGTGGGTGGGATTTGAATTTCTTCATCGTCCGTACCCCAACCTTGTTGACCGTAGTCTGGCCAGGGCTCTCCTGATAAAGAGAGAGACTTCAGTGACTTCAGGATATCGCCGAGAGGCGAGTGCTGAAAGATGTCCGCGGCAGTGAACTCAATGATCGGCGCCCAATCGGATTCGATCGGCAGGGGCAACGGAGGGTTCGGAGTCCGGAGAGGAGTCTGGCTCCTTGGAGTCACGAGTCTCGCAGAGTACGGGGCTGGTGTTTGGCTCAATCGCCGTTGGGGTCGTAGCCCCCGAGGTGGCGTCTAACCGCCCATCCTCGATCAGCGCAGTTGGCTCCGAATTAAGGGTCGGAGCCGATGCGGGTGCGGCCTCTAGGGCACTGTTCGGCGGCAGAGCTAGATCATGCTCGTCGTGACAGTGCGGCGCGCTCGGTAGTGGCTCGAATCAGTCGAAGATCAAGTCCCCGCGGATGTCAGCCATGTAGTTTAAACTTCCAAATTTGACCTGACGGCCAGGGGCATAGCTTTCAATCTACTCCAGACGGCCAAGCGAATTGGCCCGCAGTGCGAAGCCGCCGAAGACAAAGATCTGTCCGGGGAGGAAGGTCTCACCCTGGACTGGATCGCTATTGATGATCGTAGGAGCCATCGAGCCTGATGGCGATGACACATAGGAACTCTCAATGGAAGCACCAATGTCGGTGTCAAAACCGGCGGATCTCGGGTAGGGGGTCCCGAACTGTGCGTCTAGGCCGGATGGTAACAGGAGACAAGGGACACGAAGTTTTACCCAGGTTCGGGCCCTCTCGATGGAGGTAAAACCCTACGTCATGCTAGATTAATATTGATGATATGGGTAGTACAAGAGTAGATCTACCACGAGATCGAGGAGGCTAAACCCTAGAAGCTAGCCTATGGTATGATTGTTGATGTGTACGTTATCCTACGGACTAAAACCCTCCGGTTTATATAGACACCGGAGAGGGTTAGGGTTACGCAAAGTCGGTTACAATGGTAGGAGATCTTCATATCCGTATCGCCAAGCTTGCCTTCCATGCCAAGGAATGTCCCTTCCGGACACGGGACGGAGTCTTCAATCTTGTATCTTCATAGTCCAGGAGTCCGGCTGAAGGTATAGTCCGGCCATCCGGACACCCCCTAATCCAGGACTCCCTCACCCATCAAAGTACATGACCCATCCATCCAGTGCTTCACTTCCCGGGGAAAGTGATCGGTCTTCGCCTGTCTCGAGACCTGGCGCTTCTGCCCATTCTGCCACGAATTCCACAAGTGCGGTAGTTGTTGCACTGCCCGACGGTGACCGGAAGGCGAACCTGCCCTATTGGAACAGTGGAACCATCAGTGACTCCTGAGAATGGCTTGGTTGGCTGAAGCTGATCGTACGGCACTTGGAGATTGTCGAACGTCTCGACGGACAGGACGTTGAGTCCTGCTCCGCTGACAATGAGGGTCCTGGTGACTTGCACGTTGCTGATGACTCGGGATCAAAGCGTAGGGAGGACTCCGGCCGTTGCCGCGCACTTGAGCTAATCCGCTGAGCTGAACGTGATAGCGCACGCAGACCACCTGAGAGGGCGCGTGACCTCAAGCTTGGGAAGGACTGCATTCACCTCGCGAGCAAACTGCTTGAAGATGCACTGTGAGGCTGGGGCCTGCGCGCCACCCAAGATGCAAGCGATTCCGCGCGGTTCCTGGAAGCCCCCAGCCCCCTCATCTTGATGTTGGTCTTCGTTCCTCCTTGGCGGTGATGGCAGAGGAGGAAGGCCTGCATTGCCGTGCGGGCGATCCTCACGAGGCTGACCTCTCTAGCCTCCCTCGCGATGCTGGTCCTGCCAGTGATCCTCGTGAGGTCGGTCACGCCACCCTTGGCGAGGGCCACGGTCTTCCCATCATCCGCCACCTCTTCCTCCTCCTCGGCCATAGCCCCTGTCGTTGCGCTCGGGGTGTCGGCCGACATGCCCGTCTCTGATGGCCTGGAGCTCTTGACATTCGTTGGTGTTGTGGGTGTGGAGGTTGTGGTACACGCAGTACCGGCTGCCCTTGGATGACTCTGGCTGATCCCTGCCTCGATTGGTGTCTGGCTCCGCTGCAAGCACGACAGCCCCCTTGCGCTTCACGTCCTTGGCCTTGGGCTTTTTCTCTTCTGGGTCGGCAGCCAGGAGTTCAAGGAGGGAAAGGCGTCCTTCCTTAGCCCTGGCGCACTTGGTCACCTAGTTGAATAGCTCCAGGGATGTGCACAGGTCTTCATGGATTGCTAGCTCCTCCTTCATCTTGATGTCGCATACGCCATCGAAGAAGGCCGAGATGATGGCTTCTTCAGTCACCTTGGGGTTCTTGAGGCAAGCGTTGTTGAAGCGCTAGATGTATTTCTGCAGGGTTTCCCCTTGCTACTGCTTGATGCAGCGCAGATCGCTCACGGCCGAGGGCCGATCGCGAGTGCCCTGGAAGTTGGCGATGAAGTGAGTGCGCATCTCGTCCCAGGAGGAGATTGTGCCGGGAGCCAGGTTCAGGAGCCAGGTGCGGGCCCCGTCCTTGAGTGCCATGAGAAACCAGTTCGCCATGACCCTTTCGTCTCCATTGGCGGCTTCGATGCACAACTCGTAGAGCTGTAGGAACTCCGCGGGGTCCGCCGTGCCATCGTAGCGAGGGGGCAGGTCAGGCTTGAACTTCCCTGGCCACGCGACGCCGCGTAGCTCGGGGGTGAGAGCACGGCAGCCTGTTGTGGCCACCGGTGCCTTTTGCTGGTACCGGGCTTGTTCCTGGGGATTACCATGTGCCGCCGCTTGGAGCAGCGTGGGGTCTTGGCGCGGAGGTGCAGGGACGCGATCTTGGCGCGCCGGCGCTGGGAGCGCGCGAGCACCTTCTTGGGGACGAGGGATCTCTTGGCAGCTCCTTTCTTGCTGCGCAGGCGTCGGACGCGGAGGGTCTCGCCTTGGGGCTGCACGCCTTGGAGCCAGGGCGCCTTCTTGGGGAGGAGGCGGTGGAGGCACCTCCTGATCCTCGCCTCCTGCGCGGAATGGAGGGCGAGGCTGCGAGAAGGACGGCAAGGGGGAGCCCCCTGCGGCGCTGACGAGCTCAGTGATGCGAGCAAGCCAGTCTTCGTAGAGGTCGTCGACGGGGCGGTAGTGCAAGTATTCTCTTGCCAGGAGCAGCGCGGCGTGCGCGTCCGTGGGGGCGGACGGGCGTGGGATGACGAAGCGGCTGGAATCAGCGACGGTGTGGCGGTGCGGCCCTCCCGCCGTACTGAAGGATGCTGGGACGAGGCCTGCAGCTTGTTCCCCGCCAGGCCGGTGGCGGCGTTGGCGGCAGGCGACGGGGAACGACGAGGGCGTCCGCCGACGGGCGCCGTATGGGCGACGCGGGTGGCGAGAGCAGCCCGGCGCGGGTGACGAGCGTCAGCCATGGACACGACGGAAGATCACACGCGAACAGTGGAAGAAAGATTCCGGCGCACCCCTACCTAGCGCGCCAAATGTCGGATTTCGGGTTCCGGCAGACCCTTGAGGTTCGAACACTGGGGAGCGCGCGAAGATCTCTCCCCTACCGATCTACGTCCAATCTCCTCACGTGATTTAAGCTGGAAACAACGAACAACACGAAGGACACGAGGTTTATACTGGTTCGGGCCATCGTTGTGGTGTAATACCCTACTCCAGTGTGTGGTGTGGTGGATTTCCTCAGGGGCTGATGATGAATAGTACAAGGGAAGAACAGCCTCGCGAGAGGTGTTCTTGAGCTGGTGCGATGAACTGCTAGGGTTAGTTCAGTCGCCTCTCTCTCTCTCTCTGCTAGGACTCTACCAGATTTCTCTCTCCCTCTTCCCTCTGTGGTGGCTAGTCCTAGTTATAGAGGCCCTGGGCCTCTCCCCAAATAATGAGCGGGAAGGGCGCCAACACTTGGCCATTTTGAAGGGGAACATATAGTACAAGTTATCCTGACCAAAGGTGGTCTTCGGCTGCCAAAAGCTCTAGTGATGACGCCGTCTTGGGCTCCACGGTGACCTCCGTCGTGCCGCTCTGCTTGTCTTGGTCTCATTGCACCGGAATGGCAACCTTTGCCCGATGCCTTGGCCTGTGCTTGCCCCCTTTGCACCAAAGGGGAAACAAGGAAACTGCGCAGGCCGGCGCCCGCCTGGCTCCCGCCTGGTCTTAATCGTCATGGCTTGCATCACGGGTTCCTCGCGAGGTACCCCTGCCTTGATCTCTCCGCCTCCTCGCGAGCCTGCCTGATGAGGCTGCTTCTGAGGAAGCTTCCTGTCGTCTGCCCCGCGAGGCTTGGCCCCTCGCGAGGGTCTTGAGCTTGAGCTGATGAAGATGGGCCATGCCGGGCCCCCACTTGAGCCACGCCGCAGGCCGCAGGCAGGCAAGTCTGGGGACCCCCGTTCCTGGAACGCCGACAGCCCCTGCATGCCATGCGTAGTTGGACGATCAATCTTATGTTTAGTACTTCAACATAGTGATTTCCTAGTAAGGATTCACTCGTGTCACATCAAGTAAATCTTATTGATTTACTGTCTAAATCTTATTGATTTAGTGTCATGTTTTCTTTCTTTTCCTGCAATTTTACGGTGCAGGTTTTGCCATGTGACATTCATCACAGAATAAACCGTTTGGTTTGCTCTACGATGGCTATTTTTGCAGGTTTCACTTCTTATGTCATGTCAGTAACGAAGGCACTCTACATCACTTATATTACTGGAAAAAATTGGATCAGTCTGTTGTCTGAGTACAAGCTGAATCCCTATTATGAACTGCAGTTTGGTTTAACAAAAACGCCACAATTAGTCCTTCTCGCGTTTAAAAGAAATGAAGAAAAAACTGGATCACGGTCACGGATCCTAGTCAAGTTAGAAAGCTGATCATAGCAGACCAGACACGATCGCCGCTGTCTCGCACAGATCAAGCACCGACAGTTGCTCTAGCACTGACAGCAACAGCAGCTTAGTCTGATCCAGCTGAGGATTGGGCACCGACCGCATCAGCGGATCAGTCTGATCTACCGGAGGATCGGGCATCGACACTGGCACCTGCTCCGACACCGGCACCAGCTCTACAAGGAGCACCATCTCCAGCAGCAGCGGCGGCTGCGGCACCTGCACCAACACTTGCACTTGCATCTGCTCCGGCCCGTGCAGTTGCACCGGCAACAGACTGGACTGCAGTTCGCACTTCATATACCAAAGTCCTTACAAAAACCGACATGTCCACCTTCTTGGTAAGCATTGGCCGCCCCAAGTGCTTCATTCTTTTTTCTTTCCATGTTGTTTCACATGATTCACTGTGTTGATCTAACTATTTGGCTATGTCTTCTTGTTTGCAAACAGAGAATTCCTCGAGCAACGAGGGAGTCGTTCAACAATCCGGGTGACCGTGGCCAATTTTCTCTTACCATGCGTAGCCTTGGTGTGAATGAACCTGCTCAATATACCATAAGTACAAAGGATGGTCGCATGATGATTGATGCTAAAGGATGGTCAAGGTTCAAATCTAAATCATATCTTGCAGTAGGGGATGATGTCAAAATCGAACTTTCTCGGCAAGGAGAGCTAGTCCAAATCAACTTTGAAATTCTTCAGTAGCAGCACGCAACTTCCGGACTATCCCCCGAGAGATTTTGATGTAATAATCTGGCATGGTGAAACAAGTGTTCTGTGTGTATAAGTAGTACGACAGTATTATTTATCACATGGTATATCGTTGATAGAATTGCAACTCTGATTGTTGGTTAGGAACTGTCGTTCGATTTCATTCCAACAGTTGTCGTGCTTTACTCAATTTTGTGTATTCGCCTTGCGACAACATCTAAAACCAGCGTTGTGCCGATCAATTGCAATATGAAAAGCGCTAAGGTAGAACACATGGGCCCCCAAACATGCAGGGTCGGCCTGCGGCCCAAAGTCCAGAACCGTGAGCCTATCTGAGTATTATATTCTTAGCTGAACCCCCATAAAAAAGCTCAACTCCCATAATTCCCGTGCGTTGCAGAGGGAGTATATTTCTCGGCAAGGTGAGCCTGTGATATAAAAGATTTGTATATTTCTTTACAGAGGGAGTATATCTCTGTCAAAATATATATTTATCTATAACTAGTTACTCCTGTCTTTCTACTTCCTTCCGCTGATATGTGGGGAAACCGGCAATGGGGTCCATGTGCCATATGCACAAATTGGAGTGCACAACTTCACGGTAGACACACCCCGGTCGTAGCGCCGCAGTAATGCCCAATGAGCCGTCAAATCACAACCCCCCTTTCCAGCTTTAGCAGTAAGCTGGACGGACGAAGCAGCAATATTTCACTAGGCCTGAATCCCCTTCTCCCTCGCCTGCTTGTTCAGAGAAAACCCCCTCTCGCGATTGCATAGGGTTTTCTCATGGAGAACCAGGTACGAATTCTTCATCCATCCCCGATAAATCCAAGTCCCTTGGTCGCAGGTAATGCTAGGATGGCAGTCGCCGCTGTTGATGCATTTTTCTTCCTACTAAATCTAGTGTGTTTCATTTGCAGTGCCCAAAGTGCGAGTACCCTACAGGTTTCTGCGCCCTCGGCGAGACGCCACACTTGTTCCTTCTCATCCTAACACAACATTTTGAAACGCGCACAATATGTTCCTAGAATCCTCTTTTCTATCCGGGAGGGTGGGTTTTTTTGAACATGTTGTGTTCTCATATTAATTTTCCCGCAGTGTATTATTTGCTCTGCTAGAACACATGTACTCAAGATGCTCGGCCTTGCCATAACTGTATACACTAGTTTAATGGTCACAGTGAAGACAAGCCATGGATATAAGTTCCGAGTTGGGTTCATGAACCAAGAAGATCGCTCCTTTTTTATGGCCAAACTTGGATAAACTTTCTCAAGTGTTACGGACTGAAAGTTGGCGCACGAATGTTGTTGGAAATAGTAGAACCTGGTCTCATCTTCACTGTGATCTTCCACCCCGACGTCGTTCCAATTGTTCATCCATGTTATTTTTGTATCTGGTTCTTGCTTGTTGCCTCGATTACTTCTTAATCCACCTATTCTGTCTAACTAATCACAATTTAACTTTAGAAGTAGCAACGAATCTCTCACGCAGATGCTACTTCTAACTAATATTTTCTTATAATTGGTGGCACGTGTAGGTTTTTTCAGAGTTAAGCAGTCTGCTCGTTTGTTACTCTGTAATAACTCGGCTGTTACTAATGGCACTGAAGTTGACTGGATCGACATCCACAAGTTCCTACACTTTATTGATCATCTTGAGGTCCTTGTGGGGCGTTTCAATGGTGGAAGGCCACGTGGGATATGTGTGCCACTGCTGCACTCGTTGAACAGGTCCAACTGTGTCGAGAAACTTATGGTACGAGCTATTTTCTGTTATATATGTTGTTCATAAACTATTGCTTATACACAGTTTAACAGCTGTGATCTTCTTGAAACAGGAACTGCCGAGTTCTATTGTTCCTATATAGATGCCTGACCATGGTCAGGTCAGACTTGAGCGTGGTCACAACATGATGTTTATGTCGACCTACTCAATTCCCCTTGGAGGTGAAAAGATACTTATTCATTGGTGGTCTCAAATAATGAAGGCTCGTCCATCTTGGAGAATAGGACAGAAGATTATGTTCATGCTTTTCCATGGCTCTAAAGTGAATATCCTGTTTATTGACCACGTTGCGAGATGAAGCCGCTTTCAGAAGGTTGTGGGTGCGCGGGGTGGCGCCTGGGCCTTGTCCTGGGGCTTGGCGGCCTCACCCTTGTTTAACTGTGTGCAAAGTAGCACTGTTCGAGGCATGCTTTGTACGGTTGAACCTGTATAAGTACTCATACTTCTTCCGGCTTTGGTTGTTAAGTGCCCCTCCTAGTTTCAGTTAAGGTTGTTAAGTAATCCTGCTGATTTTACAGTCTGTCATGTTTCTTCAGTCCTGTCTTCCTCCAGCCACCAAAACCAAACCAGCGCCGGTGGGGCCACCTACTTCCGCCTCCCACGGCTGGCTACGCCTCAGCGCACGCATCACCGCCCCACCGTCTCCTAAATCGTTAACGCCGACGTCCTCTGCGCGCTTTGTTGCGCTCGCCGCGGTGCTGCCCTCTCGCGTTGTCAACATGGTCAAAAAACAACAGGAATCGGCAGAAGTACGTGGAGAGGATGACAGTAGGGGCCCACCATGTCAGCATATGGAAAAATAAAATGCTGCCTCCTAGTGTTTTCCTAACATCTGGGACCCATGACATTGTGAGCGTATATAGTCAATAGACAAGAGAACAACACAAGATCGGCTGACACCTGGGACGTAGCTACTCGAGCAGTATTTTTTTTTGTTTGGTATTGTTGAGACGGAGCAGGGTTTGAACTGGGTTGTGGCCCGTCTAGCCCAGGCTTATATTTTATGTTCACCATGTGACCAGCCCCGCTATTTTTTCTTTGTGAAAATGAGCCCAGTTTATTTTTTTCTGAAGAATACCCAATCCAGGCCTACTTATTTTTCTACGCCCTGATGGGCTGCAACTCTTTCAAGATGCCTGCAAATCTTGAAAGTAATATGAAATGGGTTGTAAATATAAAAACAGATGACAAATTGGCAATTACTTTATAATTTCTGATTTTTTTTCACATTTTCAGATTCCTATTTCACTGGGCATTAACCTAATTTAAATATATCTTCAAAGTACTTTAAATCTGGCTCGACATTTCGGTATTAAAAATAGTTTGGAACCCACAGAAATATGCGAAATTGGCCCTGGCGTGGGCATCCACTGCCGCGTCTTCCCCGGCTCTGTGTCGTCCCCTTCCTAGGCCTCACCGTCGTCCACCACCCTGGTGCTCTCGGCGCGGCGTGGTCAACGTGGTCAAGGAATGGCTTCCATCGGACATGGACTGTATGTGGAGAGGCTGGCAGCTGGGTCCACGGTCGCAGCAAGGAAGTGCCTCCTTATTACGCGCAAAATAATTATTCCTCCACCTGACAGCAGGGACCCACCGGACAGGCCACCGTATTTCATGAAAAAAATGTTTCCCCCTGACTACTAGGACCCACCAGCTACATCTTCGCACGCAAGGAAGTGGGTCCAAAAAAACTATTCGCCCCCCTGACTGCTGGGACCCACCAACTACATCTTCGCACACAAGGAAGTGCGTCCGAAAAAATGATTCACCCTCCTGACTGCTGGGACCCACCAGCTACATCTTCACACGAAAGGAAGTGCGTCCGGGCAAAAAAACGATTCCCCCCTGACTGCTGGGACCCAGCAGCTACACCTTCGCACGCAAGGAAGTGCATCCGGGAAAAACAAAAACAAAAACAAAACGATTTGCCCCCCTGACTTCTGGGACCCACCAGCTACATCTTCACAGGCAAGGAAGTGCCTGACTGTCGGGACCCACCTGGTCGAAGCGTACGTAGCGTTGTCATTCTGGTCGTGAATGTGTACATACATATATACTGGTCGATGTAGAGGCGCGCACGTGTCTTAGTAGAGGCGCGTACATGTCGTAGTAGAGGCGCGCACGTAGCATGTACACGTATGTACAGCGACCAGAGTGCAAGAAAGAAAATGCAGCCACGTACATACATACGGGTAGGGTCTCGAACGCCTACTCGCGTATACGTATGGCCAGGGCTCGTGTACGTGGCTGGGTCGGAACAGAGAAAGAACGTCGTCGTTGTGTTCATGGGGAGGCAACGTAATACGTCGTGTTCATGGGGAGGCAACGGAATGCGTCGTGTTCATGGGGAGACAACGGAATGTGTCGTGTTCATTGGGAGGCAACAGAACGCGTAGGGGCCAATCGTCTAGGTCGGAACACGGGACCCTGTTCATCGGGAGGGCTTGGACGAAACAGGCGATGGAAATGAGGTCTGGCGTACCGCAAAACGGAGGAAACGACCTTGTGTTCTACCGGCCACGTTCAAAACGGGACCCTGTTCATTGGGAGGGGTCTGGCGTACCGCTAAACAGAGGAAACGGATCTCCTATGGTCGAAATGGGGGTCCTGTTGATCAGGAGGGGTATGGCATACCGCAAAACAGAGGAAACGGACTTGTGTTGGAGCGCTACGGTCAAAACGGGGGTCCTGTTGATCGGGAGGGGTGTGGCGTACCGCAAAACAGGACTCCACGGGATACTATTCATCTCCACCGTCGACCTCCTCCAGTATCCACGGGCAACCATCGACCTCCTCCAGCCTCCACGGGCTACCATCGACCTCCTCCAGCCTCCACGGGCTCCTGTTCATCGAGCCTCCACCACGCGCTACTCCACCAGCTACTGTTCAACCACCCCTCCACGGGCACCCCTCCATCATCTACTGTTCATCCAGCCCTCCACACCACGGGGTCCTGTTCATCCAGAGGCAACGCCACCGCTCACTGTTCATCCACCCCCCCCCCCACACACACAATGCTCACTGTTCATCCAATCGGTCGGCTTTAGTTAGCAGCAGTACCAAAGCAATAGCTCGATCGGGTTCAGTTAACAGCCATTGATAGATTGCTCGGGCTCAGTAACGCGTAGCCTACAGTGCAATCGCTCGGGTTCAGTTAGAGCCCAACGCCTCTCTCGGGTTCAGCTAGAGCCAACGCCTCGCACACACGCGCGTACGTGTACGAGAGAAACGCGCATCGCTCGGCCCCCGACCACCCACCATAACCGGGAACTCCCCAAAATTTTCCTCCCCCTCGCTTCTACCATGGTTTTTTCTGTCATGGACGGCCCAAAGAATGTCATGCAGCTGCGTCTCCGGCCCGCCCAGGACGAAAAGCCCATTTTCTGTCATGATTTTTTGTCATAGAAGTAGGAGCCCACGACATCTATGATGATACAGGGTTTTGTCACAATTATCGTCATAGAAGTGTCATATGTATGACAGAAAAAAATTCGTTCGACCCAAAATGTCACGGATGTGTCTTATTTTGTAGTGATGCTACAACTTTATTCATATCCATCAGGTTCAAACAACCAATGCATTATTCAATTCATAGGTACATATGAACCAAATAAAGAATGATGAACCATAGTTGTATACTTGTACTATTAATGACGGTAAAGCAAGAGGCAAAATATATTCTGGTTGTTAAACAAGGTGAAGCGGAATGCCCATATTGTGCCCTCCTCCATGCAGAAGGCACGCACAACTCTAGTCCAACCCCTTGTGATGGCCGACCACCCATCCTTCACAGTTTTCATGAAAACATCTAGATAATCATCGTGTTCTAGTAGAAATACTTTAACCTTTGCATGCGCCCACCAATCCTGTAGTTTGAGAGGTAACCTTGAGTAAACTGCTTTGGCAACCACTGCAAAGGAATAAGATTTCAGACATTGTCATCTAACACAACTCATTATGGGCAGTAAACAGAAGGCTGCGGAGTTCTTACTTGCCATCCTGTAGTTCGCTATTGTCTTAGATAAAGTGTAAACAAATAGTTTAATTGCCATCTTCGGGCCCATTTTACTAACAATCTTTATCAGCTTCCTCACTTGATGCTGGTTCATCGATATCTCATTGCCCCATATGTAGAAAGGGTCGAAGCGTGGATCTTTACCAATGACATGTGTACCTAAAAGCACCAAGTTAATATTAGAAGCTAAATAGCAATGGCACAATGAGGTAGTACAACACTCTTTTATAATATGTCTATATACATCCGTATGTGGTAGTCCATTTGAAATCTCTAAAAAGAACAAATATTTAGGAACGGAGGGAGTATCTTATAACATCCAATATACTCACATATTAGATGAATTAACATCTTATATTATGGGCCGAAAGGAGTTTAGTTTGTTCTTAAAAATTATCTGCTGTTGTATCCACGGGTTATAGTTAGTTTGAGCTAGTTCGGGCTCAAATAGCCCTAAAGTATATCTAAACATGAGGGCTAGTTTGAGCTAGTTGCATCTATAACTCACCCAAAAAACTAGTATCCAACCCAAGAGGTGCTAATTGGAGCTAGTTCTTCCGGTGCATTTATTGTCAATCTAACCCTGCCATCCAAACAACTCTTTGGATGGAGTTAGTTTAGGGTTAGTAATGAGCTAGAAACTAACTCTATCCTCTAGCTAAGTTGAGTATCCAAACAGGGTTGTGTTGTTGCTATTGCTGTTGCTGCTCTTCTACGTATATCTAGACATTGTTAGAACATTAATGTAACACTCTTCCTTGTTGCTATGTAGCCTAGGATTGCATATTTAGACATTAAGTATAGTGCATGTTGCTATGTAGCCTCAGATATATTGCATATGGCCCTAGTTAAGCTAAGGAAAAATGGGTTGCAAATATATTCAGTTAAAAGTCCAATTCACCAATTAGTCCCTTATCAGCCGCCGGCCTATATGGTACCCGCTATGGATATCCCTAACAGTGAGCAGATATAAGCCATGGGATGAAACTAACATCGATGGAAAACAACAGTCGTTCCCCAAATTGTCCTGTGTAGGTGCATCAAGAAGCATGTTAAGCGCAATAGGCTAAACATCAACCAAAATTACACATGGCAGACAAAATAATCTCCAAAAGATAGCTTCAGTGTGCAGGTTTAAGCATGCCAGTAAAGCAAAACAAGTGGAAAGGTGTGCTAACCGCAACAGGCCTAACATTTAACAGCAAGCAAACATGTTCATTCAAACTGGTATTGTGCCGGTCTAAGTACACTAGTTATGGTTAAATAAAAATGGAAAGGCATGTTAACTACAAGATGCAGCAACCAAATGTAGTCATTCATAATGGTATTGTTGAAACTGGTACTGATGAAATTGAACTGCACAGTTCATACTTGCACATATAGAACATCATGTTGTGAATAACTGGAATAAACAACGCATACTACGAACAACCAAAGATAGCATTTGACACTGAACATATGCTAACTACAAACAACTGAACAATCAAAAAACTTTAAAAGAGGCATATGCTAGCTATAACAGGCTTAACAACAAGCAAATATATGCATTCCTATCGGTATGTTTAAAACTCGATTGATGAAATGTACTGCACAGTAAATAATTGCACATATAGAGCATCACATTGTGAACAACTGAAATAAACAAATCATGGGTTTCCTCACTTGTCACAGATGGGCTCGTTCCCGTGGGAAGAGCATGGACCCTGGATGCACTCCATGTTGTCGCAGATGGGCTCCTTCCCCTTGGAAGATCACGGCTGTAGGGTGCCCTCCCTGATGTCGTAGACGGACGCTTTCCCCTTGGAAGAGTAGATGGGCTCTTTCCCCTTGGAAGAGACGGAGAGGGTGCCCTCCTCGTGGTCGCCATCGATGAGGTCTGACTTGGAAGCTGTGGATCCCAAGCCAGCGTCGCAGAATGTGTCCTTCAAAAATGACAAAAGGGGCTTGATGGCGATGTAGGATGGCAAATCGTTGACAGCGAGACAGAGAAGATCAGTGGCGGGGCCATGGATGAGATCGACGACGGTTGAACCTGAGGGGTTGGGGGTGGGTCACTTAACCTGTGACACAGCCTGCCTCAGGGCGTCGCTGTCGATGACCTTGATGTTGTAGCCGGCGGATGAGACATGCCCGCATACTCTAGCCCGATGCTTGAGTGCCTACCGCCAGTAATGGTCATCAGCTTCCTCAGCAATGTCGGGCAAAGAGGCCGCTATACACCTCTTTTGGGCCAGTCGCTCCTCGAGCTCCACGGGAAGCGTAGCCGGGCTTAGGCTGCGACGCTCTGGACTGGGGGATGGGGATGGGGATCTGTGGGAAAGGGGGCGTTTAGCAGGCGTCATCTAAGAAACTCAGGGCGGGCTGGGTATGGAGATCGGTGGGTAAGCTGCACGGGCAAACCGGCAGATGTTGACAATGGAGGCCTTGCGGCGGCGATGGCGGGGACTTTGGTAGGGTTTTGAGTGAGGGAGGGTGTGTGTGTGCGCGCGCGCGCGTACGCCTGAGGAGGTTTTGGTGTGTGTGTGTGTGTGGAGGGGGCACGGGTTGTTTGAGGAAATGACACGGGTACTGAAAATTTTACTACGCGGGAGTCAAACGCGGGAGTGAAATGCTGGGCTATTGAAAATTTTGATGATACTGCATCGCACACGGTCCGGAGATAACAACCGTGTGTTATGAAAAAGAAAAACCCGCGAGGCGGGCAGATATTTTTGATGCAGGCGGGATTGGGAACAAGAAACATCGCACATGGTCCGGAGATAACAACCGTGTGTTATGAAACATCGCACATGGTCCGAAGAGGGCAGAAATTTTGAGAGGGGGGGCCTCGTGGAGCCCAATGTACCGTGCGGATGTGTGCGTGACAGGTGCACCGGCGTGGCACATGGTTAGTTCGAGTGAACCGTGTCTGTTGCGTCATCCGACTTATCTAATGTTCATAAATTTGGCGAAAAATGACACGGGAGAGGGTCAGAACACAAACACACTTGCATGTGGACCAAATTTATGTATCAAAAGGGTGGTTTGATTTTCAAATACCAAATGCAACTTCGATGTGGGACCTCTCTCGCAAAGCGCACAGTATTGCTTGCTCCCACCCTCTCATGTCGGCACGAAGGGAATCCTAACCTATGAATGCATGCCCCCTCCCCTCAACCGAGGTTCACCTAGCAAAGTGTGAAAGTAGCTAGCAGCCCTCCTCCTCCCTCATATCGGCATGAAGGGAATCCTAAGCTATATATGAATGCATGCCCCTCCCCCTCAACCGATGTTCACCTAGCAAACTGAGAAGTACCTAGCAGCCCCCCTCCTCCCTCATGTCGGTACGAAGGGAATCCTAAGCTATATATGAATGCATGCCCCCAACCGAGGTTCACCATAGCAAAGTGTGTAGTAGCTAGCAGCCCCCCTCCCTTGTGTCGGCACGAATGGAATCCTAAGCTATGAATGCATGCCCCACAACCGAGGTTCACCTAGCAAAGTGTGAAGTAGAGCTAGCAGCCCCCCTCCCTTGTGTCGGCACGAAGGGATTCCTAAGCTATGAATGCATGCCCCAAACCTAGGTTCACCTAGCAAAGTGCGAAGAAGCTAGTAGCCCCCTCCCTCGTGTCGGCACGAAGGAAATCCTAGCTAAGCTATGAATGCATGCCCTCCCCCAAACCGAGGTTCACCCTAGCAAAGTGCGAAGGAGCTAGCAGCCACCCCTCCCTCGTGTCGGCATGAAGGGAATCCTAAGCTATGAATTCACATGCCCCCCCAACTGTGGTTCACCTAGCAAAGTGCGAAGTAGCTAGCAGCCCCCACTCGTGTCGGCATGAAGGGAATCCTGAGCTATGAGCATGCCCCCTCCCCCCAACCGAGGTTCACCTAGCAAAGTATGAAGTAGCTAGCAGCCCCCGCCCCCCCCCCCCCCTCGTGTCACTGCGGAGGGAATCCTAATTAAGCTATGAATGCATGCCCCGCAACCAAGGTTCACCTAGCAAAGTGCGATGTAGCACCCACGCACACACTTTCAGTCGGCGGGCCAGAGAGGCATATATCTCACCAAGATGGATCATAAAATGGACCAAGAATAATCCACCTTGGTCGTACAACCTCTCTCTTGTTGTTGGTCAAAGTGATGGCCATCCATGCGACCCCGGAGATGGGCTAGCTCGCCAATAATCACGCAAGTATCTAGTCCCCAAAGACAACCACTGCATGCGTGTGGCCCAAACATATGTATGGAGAGGTGTGTTTTTGAGTAATAATGAACAACTTTGATGTGGCACCGTGATTTCGAACTAGAAATCCCCACGTTGAGTGAGGGTTATGTATGTTACACCACACTTCAAGCCAACAACGGGGATTCATTTATGCATGCATGCGTGCATAGCATATGCGCTCAAACTTAATTAGGTCTGAATCTCACCATGACCTATACTACGATAACACCAACCAAATGAAGAATCTGCCATGGTAATCTATCTTTTTGTTGGTCAAGGTGATCATGGATGTCCACGCGGGACCATGAATATATAGGCTTGTCACCGATAACCACGCGAGGGAGTGTATTGTTCGAAGGCAACCACTACATGCATATGTATGGAGGTGGTGCATGCATGCATGTTTGAATACACAACATTGATCTGGCGTGTGTGTCAAAAATCGTACACTAGCTCCCCACACAGAGCGAGATCGGTTCATGATGGTGTCATTGTACTAGCCACTTAATTTTGATGGGAGGGATTCATGCATACACATGCATATGTGTGTGCTCAATGTGTATCATGCATGTCATCCCAGAGCAAAAATTATAATCCCCTCCTAAGTCAAATTAACCTCTCTTGTTGTCAGGCAAAAAGAAGTGATGGACCAAGCGGGCCCACAGATGGAAAGCATCAATGTCGCTGATAACCGCTTAAGTGGGTGCGAGAGGACAACCACCACCGCTTTGCATGTGGGCCAAACATATATATGTTGAATACCTAAAATGCACAACTTCGATGTGCCACATGCCTCAAAAACCGTAAACCATGCACCTACACAGAGCGAGGTTCATATCAAGCATACTACATATGATGGTCCCCTTCCCCCCTCTTCACCGCATACTATATGCTCTTGCCGCAATATATGTACAACCCAAAAGAATCCTCATCTATGGTGAAATTAATTAACCTCTCCCGATGTAGGTCAAAGTGATGCATGCATGCATGCATCGACGATGGCCTCATGGGCCCACAGATGGAAGCGTCACACATGAGTGTCCTAGCTAGGATATATATGCATGTGGCCCAAAAAGGTATTGTGTGATATTTGAACAACCAATTTCACAATTTTGATATGGCACGTGCCTCGGTAACCAAAAAGTCCCGACACTGGCTGAGGTGTACTTGTTCAGGATGCATACATATAGTAAATATGCTAGTCCCCTCCCACCTCTTCGACGCGTACTATATACCATCATAACACAAACAAAAAAGATTATACCTTGCTGGTCAAATTAACCTCACTGCCGGCTCTTCGTCAAAGTGATGGACGACGACCTCGCGGGCCCACAGAAAGCGTCACACGCGAGTATCGAGTGTCGTGTAGGACAACCATCGACTGCATGTGGCCAAAACATTTATGTATCAAAGGGTTATGTAATGTTTTAAATAACGATTTCACGACTCTGATGTGGCACCAGCCTGCCTAACAAAACGGCCAACCCACATGGTGGCTCACAACTCGTAGTGTACTGTGAGCCACCCGCCACCCCAGACGCACATAGCCACACACACACACCGTGAATCCACCGCAACTACGATGCATGTTACATTAATTATCCCGCGGTGAACATACATGTTACCAAAGGAGGGACTTTTAATTTCAAAAAATTCACAGAGATCATTAAGATGTTTTAGTACATTGATTGACTGATTTTCTATGGGTATAATGTGCAAAAATCAAATTTGAGCTACATGCACACATGATAGTGCACCTAAATGGATTGCAAAAACACATGTGTCTCACTGGGTGCATGTTTACTCCCCATGCAACAAATTTCAAACATTGAGAATCTTGATTTTTAAATTCTAGTACATCCAAAACTTATTTGAAGTTCATGAAACTTATCATGTTGTCATATGGACACCAATACAAAGTGGCATTGTACTTTTTATTTGTCAAATTTGAGACCAGTTTTGATGTAATCTTTATCTAATTACATATGGGAGATTATTAATAATTGGGAACCAATATCCCAAATGGATTATTTATTCGAACTGTGAGCGTTAGACCAACAATGGATACGTGCCATGCTTCGGTTTAGCAATAAAATGGCAGCATTAATCATCCAAATAGAAAAACAATATACGTGTCGCTGCGCGACCCGTGTGGCGTGCGAGCAGGCGTGAGTTGATGGGACGCATGCGCGCAGTCCGCCGCGCAGGCAGACGGGGAGGCGTGCATGCAGGTGTGTGAATTGACGGAGGTGCGCTCGCTGCGCAGTGTCATTGGGAGGCGGGCGAGTAGCTATGTGAAACTTTGGTAGGCATGCCAGCAATCCGGTGCGCAGGCTCACCGGGAGGCGAGCCATCGGTTTGACCGCAGCCCGCCTCTCTCCCACAACTCCCACTACTCCAAATTAATGGTGCGCCCGAGCGGCCGCACCCCCCATCCTCGCTCTTCGCTTGCAACCTCGACGCCGCTCTCAGTCCTCAAAGTCGTCAGTGTATGAGGATGCCGCCGAAGCGCCTCATCGAAGGGAGTGGCAACGTCGGGGCTGCTAAAGCACTGGAGCACGGCGTGGAGATGGAGACAGAGGTTGCCGTCACTGCCGGCGAGTTATCGCTGCACCCTGACGTCGTCGACGGCGTCGAGCTTCCACATCCGGAGGCGGAGTTCCACACCAACTCTGACGACCACTCCGGCGATGACTCCAACGACCACTCCGGTGACGACTCCGACGACCACTCCGGTGACGACTTTGACAACAACGGGCAGCTGGTTAGTCATCTATACCCATTTATGTGTCAAATAGATCATATGGTTTCTATGGTTACTCCTACCTCCCCCTTTTTGGAATAGAAATCATGTGGTTATGTTCCCCCAATCCATGAGATCTGAGTAAGTTTCGTTAGATCTGTTTAGTGTATTGATTGTTTGAATGGTACATGTGATAAGCGATTAGTTGTTTCATCTGTGCAAATGATTTCTGCTAGTAATCCGAGTAGGGTTAGTGTTCGTGCTAATAATTCCTAGCCAGGACTTTACAATTGATTTTGAATGACCTACCTATGTTTGTGCCATTATTTTCTTCAAGATTAGTATGTACATAGACGACGGTGCTTAAAAATCGAACCATAATCTCTAGATATGTATAAATAAATAGACATAAATTCCTAATCCTACTTCACGGCATGTAATCAATGATTTGATGCCAAATTTGTTTTACTATTTGTATAGGTGTTGTCTGACAATGCGGACAGCGAGGATGAAGATGTCCAGAGGAGGTACAACAGGAAAATCCTGAGGGAGCTTTATGCGGGAACGCCTAACAGGCGTATTAGGACCTGGAACGGCGGCTATGGATGCCCATTTTGCAACCAGAAGCTTCATGACGCGTATCCAAGTGTTCTGGCGCATGCAAGAGGACGGGCCGTTGGCTCCTTCAAGCAGAAGTATTCTCGCAGGGTGGCGCACGACGCGTATGCCGAGTACCTGGAGAAGCTTCAGGATTGTGCCGGCCTGTGAGATGAGATGTGGGATGGATGGAACTATATATGTACGTTGGAGTATGCTTAATATTGTTGAACTATGTACTACTTATGGTTGAACTATGCTTATCTACGTGTACGCTTATTATCTATGTCTGAGTATGTTAATTATTTCGCCAAATTTTGGTAAAAATTACAACGGGGGACCAATAAACCATGAGGGAGGTAGTACGTCAATCGCACACAGTTCCCAAAATTGGAACCGTGTGCAATGACTTTCATTTTTCCTGCTACGTCAATCACACATGGTTCGCTCTAGCAAACCGTCGCCCCCAAAATTCTTTGTGGGACAGAAAACCCTCACCACCCAATTCAAAAAAGAAAAAATAAAACCCTCACCATCCCCACGTCACAAAAACCCTCACCCCGCCCGCCACCCACCTCGGCCCCTCTGGTACATTCCCCATTCACACCTGCACAAGCTCCTCCTCATCTATGCCATGGCACCACCTATCGTGGCGGTAAACACTTAGCTCGACGCCTGCCGCCGCCGCCAGGCTACCGGCAAAGCCCACCGCATTTCACCACTTCCGCTTGTCGCCGCCGATCGCCATCGACTTTCTCGATGCTGCTCACGGTCGACCCATGTTGGTGTACATAAGTAGGGGCTCACCTTTTGACCCCGTTTACTTGTGCACGGGCGATCAGAGCCACACGTCGCGGACGCACTTAGCAGGGCCGAGGAGGGAAGCCGGAGAGAAGCCGAAGCACCAAGGCAAACAAGGCAACGCCAAGGCCGAGAGCACAAAGAGCAGAGGGACGAAGCAGGCTCCCCCGGCAAGACCCTTGTCGGGGAAGCTCGCCCAACGCCAGCGAAGCGCACCACCCTTGAGCCCACGGTTGCCAACACCATCAACCATGTTGGGCCAGGGCTCGGGAGGCACCTCCATGGTGGTATGCAGATCTTTTTGAAGATAGAGAAACACTCAGGATCAGATGAGGACCAGAAGACGGCGACCCTCAGCGGGATCCTAGCCGAGGAAGTCCACAAGACCCCTAGCAAGACCCTTGCCGGGGATGACAGCAAGGCCCCTGACAAGACACTTGCCGGGGATGATGGCAGCGCCGCGGCAAGACCCTTGCCGGGCCCCCGGCAAGGCCCCTGCCGAGGGCATCAGCAGAGCCACTGCCAGATCCGTACCAGCCAAGACTACCACCACCGTTCGCATGCAGCTGCCAGCCCAACCAGCTGGGCAGGCACCTGCGTGGCAACATACAACTTCCAGGCCAAATCAGCAGGCACCTGTGTGGCGGCGTGCAGACCTTCATGATGGCCCTACCACCGCACCACCTCAGCTGCCTGCCTATCTACATGGCACTGCATGCATCGCTAGCCTGGGCGCTTGTCGAAGCGAGGAGGAGCAACGACGGAGGGGGCGAGCCTCGTTCCCGTCCCCGATAAAGCTAAGGGACACCTAAGCGATGCCTTTAATGCGTCTTGTCCTATAGTACTGGCGATAAGCTCGTAGTATTGTAGGCCTTTCCACCTCCTGTGTGCCACTGTGGCAGCCCCTTTCGACTATAAAAGGAGGCCCATGGCGTACTGGAGGGTGATTCGACTCTTTTGAACTACACGGCCACCGTAGCTAGTTTGAAAGCCCAAGAACACTGAATACATCCACCAAAGCAGGACTAGGGTGTGGCGCCCCGATCCGCATGGAGCAGGGGGCCTTCGCACGTCAGCCCAGGATAACACCTAATGCACGACAGGTCCATAATACAGCATTCCAGGTACACTAATATTCATCAAATACATGTGCATAAGCTTACATCATTGATGAATACAATCATCTGGCTTAGCCCAATGACTATTTAAATGGCAGCGGAAGTCTATTAAAATGGCGGCGGAAGTCTTGGTTTGGCAGCATAACAACTCTGGCTGGGCTCCACAACTCACAGGACTGGCAAGATTACGGCCTAGCACGACGGATCAAGCGAACAATACGGGTACGACCTACAAAACTGGCATGACACGCTAGGTTAGTACATTGAATGTACTTGCAAGACAACCAAATACATAGCATCCAAACAAGCAGAAGACAAAGCGAGAACCGAGCGCATGCAACAGCCTATCTCATATCAATTACTAGACATGGCATGATAAAGATCAACTAAGCATGAACAAAATCATGGCAATAACATGGCCTAACAAAACATGCTTATAACATGGTAATAGCAAAACATAGCATATTACCTCAATCATGGCATAACTTAACATGACAATCAAAGCATGGCATGGCATCATGAAACTACGCTGAAAATAAACTACCGATTATATCTAATGCAGACATAGCATGTTAACTTTATGCAATCATCTTCTGTTCTGCCTAGGTTTTTAAATGCAACATATTACTCATGCAATGCAACCAACCTTGTGCACCGAGTCCCTCGGACTCTCTTACCAACGGGTTGCCTCGCAACCGAACGGTGATCTTTCCGGCGATCACAACCATGACCAACACTTGGTCTCCAACACTTACCGAGACCTCATCTCATGATCATATCAAAACATTTCCGTGACTTCTCACGACTATCTCATAGTCCACATCACCACATTCTTATTGTCACATTAATTTACTTAATTTTTTTAGGTTTATCATCCATTTCGACCAAGACCTGATAGTGTGACCTACTACGAACTTTGTTGCTATCGATAGACTTTATATACACTCTGCAGAGATAGCACACTGTACCCACACCACGGGACCCATGGCCTCGTCATCCCATTTGGGTGGACCAACGGCATTCTAACTAAACCGACCTACTGCCATGACACTCTCCCGGCCACTGCGACCCATTCCGAACTGGGCTAGTCCTGGGTGGCCCCGTGTCTATCAAAGACATAATGACCACCGTCGTGGCCAAAACGTCCCTCACGGGGACCGGTACCAAAAAAATTAATAACAGGCACACAAGGTTATGTCCGCCTACCTGATCAGGGTAAGCATGCCCATAACCTTCCCTAGTTGGAGGCACCGGCGAGAGGCATGCCAATAGATCGCATTAAGGCCTTCCCATAAAGGCAAATGTGGCTGCACTGAAAAAGTTTGATTTGGTGGCACCATGACTCGATCCCATCGATTATGGAGGAGGTTTGTTATTATTAACTCATATTAATTCCTTCTCCATCATCATGAACATGAATGCAACAATGAGCATGCAATATACAAATGCGTGAACAAAATATTGAACTTCTCAAGTGCACAACTATAGCATAAAGAACATGACCATACCAAGTAATAGCATATCAACGGTGCATTACAATCCTCATAACATTTTATAACAATGACATGCAAATAAAGTAGAGTAGTGACATGGCATTGTCAATAACAACATTCTAGCTAGCATGGCAAATGATATCGTGCAAACACAAGCATGCATGACAGGCATAATGGAATAACTGCAGACGAAAATGATATGAAACAACTGCAACTACACACACACAAGGTGCAAGAAAAGTCAACATGCAAGTTCGGGGCTCATGATAAGAGGTTGGCTTGCCTGGGGGTTGACAAATACTCCGGGAAAAAGTGCGGAAGGATCGCGGAAAGGTTTGCCGAAAACAGTTCTCTTTCGGAGGGGGCTGTTTACGGGAAAGGGAAAAAGGTCATTTTCACTGTGTGAAAACATTATGAAACTGATACCAACAAAACGGGCTCGACGAAATGAAGACGTGAGCTCTGGAATCACCTGATTTGGAGCTACGGGTAAAAAGATATGATTGTTTAACTACCAGGGACCTATCTGTAAAGAACATCATTACAAACTGGCCCCTAGCAGAAAAACAAGTCACGCCTTTCTCAGAAATATGCTTTCCAGAGAGGAAAGCGCATTCTGGCCCAAAGAAGTGGAGGAATACGCTTTCGGCTTAGGGAAAGCGCACTCTCCGGAATACGCCTCCGGGGCCCCAAAAATGGAAAACTGCCCGAGGCGCCGCCACTTAACTAACGTGGCGAAGCGGGGTCAACGCGGGCTCACTGACGAGGGGGACCCGCGAGGGGTGGGGCCCGCCTGGCTGGCTTCTTCTTCCTCCCGCTCGACGCGCGCCCGGCTGAGGGGAGACGCCCGCCCCGACGGCACTTGCCGGCGCGTCCGGCCATGGCAGCGGACAGGCAACCTACCAAAATGCTCGGGACGGCGAGGGGCACCTCGGGGTGGTGCTAGCTTCCTCTGAGGAACACCAGGGAGGGAGCTGCACGGCCCATGGCGGAGAGTGGGTTCGGCCATCGGTGGACACAGTGCTACGGTGGGGAAGGAAAGGGGGCGAGCCACGGGGCGGCTCGCCAGACCTTGGGGAATGCTCTGGTGGTGGAGGAACTGAGGGGGAAAGCACGAGGTCGCTGGATTCAAGATGGACAAAGGCGGCGGCCACGGCGGCGATGGAGATCAGAGAGGGGCTCCGAGCTCGGGAAGAGGCCTAGGGAAGGATGGTGGACCGCGAGAGAGCTCGGGGCGCTATTTATAGCCGCAGGGAGAGCTCGGGAAGGAGGGGAGGAGGTGGCACGCGGCAGGCGACGTGTCCGCGCACCGGCGAGGGCACAGTGTCGGCAGGCGCGGCCAAAGGTCATGGGAGGCGGTGGGAAGGCGACGAGGAGGAAGCAGACGCGGCGCAGATGCTCACAGAGACGAGCAACGCTCGCGGACGAACGGAGGAAGAGGACATCGGGGAGGAAGGATACGACGCACATGAGCGCATTGTTTCGATCGTTGGCACGGTTCACCAGAGAAGAAAACGAAGGGGGCCAGAGGTCCAGCGGGAAGACGACGTCGAGGGGGAGCTGTAGGACATTAATGGCGAGGCCAGAGCTTGTCGGAGCAGCACTGCCGGCGAAAATAGTGGCTAGACCACCATTTTGGCTGGCTAGACTCGTGGTCACCATGGACAATGCGCGCTCCGGAGTTTTTACTGAATCCAGCTTATGTCTACCGCATAGTCCTTCCAGAGTGGAGTATTACCATGGTAAAGAAACGGGCAGAGACAAATTGAGCTGAGTACACCAAGCTCCACAAGTTTGATGTTGCAAATTTGGCAACATCTTAGAGATAAAACTAGAGAGGTTAAATGTTAGAATGGATGTCTGGTAGGCTTAGGGTAACAAGGACTATGGTCCTGGTAATTTTGAGGTCATTTGGTCAAGTATTTAGCATAGTTACTGTACAACTGCTAAATCTGACCCAGAAATTAAATCATGAAGGAGCACTCACTAGGGGTGATAAATTAAGCTAAAACTTGGCAAAGCCTGATGATTTTGGAAAACAATGATGCTGTAAAAATTTCATACCAATTGGACTTGCCAAAATGGTACTTCCTTCACAGCTACCATTTCTGCCCAAAAACTTCAGAAAAATCCTTAGGGCAAATGGCTTGATGAAATGAGCCAAAATCTTGTGGAGATAGGTTATATGGATATGAGAAGTCCTGGAAATATTTTCAGACATAATGGAGCAAGATAAAATGCACTTGCTTCACAAAATGAAAATTTGGGCAGGAAACAAGAATTGCTCCTGTGCTCACATAGTTCAATGAAATGAACTGAATTTCGGTGGAGGCTAATGATTTCAGATACTTGAGATGATGGAAAAGTTTCATCCTAATTGGAAACCCTATGAAGGTACTTCCTTCACAAAGTTGTATTCTGGTCAGAAACTTTGAAACATTGCATAGGGAGCTAGGTTGAATGGATTGCGCTCATATTTGGCATCCATGGGTTATTTATCCATGTTAATCACCCTGCCAAATTGCAGCTCCATTGGAATTAGGAATAAAGCACTTCCTTTGCAAAAGTTGAGAGAAGGCAGAAACTTGCATTGGATCATGTGCCAAATTTTTGAACTGAGGAACATGAGATTAGGATGGAACTAGTGATTATATAGCAAGGACAAGCTCCCCAATTTATGTGGGAATTTTCTCAGCTATAAAAATGGTAGTTCCTTTGGAAAATGGCAGGAATGCAATATTGGCATTAAATAGGAAAAGGCAATTTTCCTGATTTAATTATGGCCAATATACTTGCCAGAGCTTGGATTAGGCATAAGTATCAAATCCACCAATTCTCATGAATTTAGGAGATGGCTAGCTATGCCTTTGGATTTTATTCCTCAGAAAGGCAAGAAAAGGAATAAATCACAATTCAAAAAAATTGCATGGGACTTAGCAATATTTTTGCAAATCCAAGGTTTAGAAAGATAGGAGGATCTCTAGGAACAATTGGGAGGATCAACAAATGAAGGAAAATGATGGCTCCTTTGTAAGAACAAAGGACATATCCAAATTCCAAAAATTTGGAATTAGGGTTTGAAAGGATTTGAGCTGATGCAAATGAGGTCTTGCCCACTGAAAAAGACATGAGCAAGGTTTTGACAGGTTGAAAATGAAAAGAATCATCAGAGTCAACCAACAAACTTAGGAGAAAGATTTTGAAAATGAGTGCCACAAAAATTGATAACCCAATTTTGGGGCTATTACATAGGGTTTTACGCATCCTCACGGCCCGAACCTGGGTAAACAATCCTCGTGTTGACCGCTAATCCTGCTCTTCTCACGACCCCGCACCCCGACAACCATAGTAGGGATTCTTGTGATCCCATAGGTGTCATTTCCCACTGACATCTTTGGCACGCCAGGTAGGGGGTGCAGTTGTGAGAATCTGGTCTGGCTGTTAGCCTAGCAGTTCTTCATCGCCATGGCTCCCAAGAATAAGGCAGCTACGGTGGTCGGCTCATCGGGGGCCAGACGCCCTGTACCAGTGAGGGCGAGTAGCGGGCCGATCGAGCCTAGGACCCGAGGCACGGCCCACGAGCACCAGCATCGCTTTGGCAGTCAGAGCCTAGCGAGCGGCGTCATTCGTACGCAAGACGGCGGGCCGCATGCCACAAAATCCAGAGATGGAGTTGGGCCCCCTGCAGGCGGCGCGGGGACCTCCGGGGTCGCCGCCGTACCACCCACGGGCAGCGCGACGCCCTCCAGGATGCGCACTCCAGCACCCACAGTGCGCTCTTCCCATGGTGTGTGCGATGAGCAGCGTCACCATGCCGGTGACCCTGAGCACCACCATGGGAAGAGCCATGTGCATCACCTGTGGGACGAAGGAGGCCAGCATGCCTGCCGAAGTGCTGGCGATAATGGCACACAACCGCCGGCCCGTGGTAGAACTCCTTCTAACGTGGTTAGAAGTCGAAGCGCGCCACGGTCCACGCACCTCTCGCCATCACCCACGCCAGCAGAAGCCTTGGCGTGCGCGCAGCTGCTCCTCGACTTTCCTCCTGCTGAGGAGAAGCTCGATGAGTGGAGAGCCACCATCTGGAGCCTCGTCGCTATCGCCAACAAAGATGATCCGCGACCGGCAGGGCCCTCGGGCCGGCGCTCCACTGAGCCACCACAGGACGGCGGTGAAAGGACCGGAGGTGCTCCGGTCACAGTGCACTCTCCTCCTCCGCGCCAACCACCGCGGGTGTCAGCCCGTCGTGACGACGCTTGTGATAACATCTCCATAGCATCGTCCGACCTGCGGACCCACCACGACCAGCGCCAAGTTCTTCGGGAGAGAGCCCATGAAGACACTCGAACCACCATCGAGCGCCAGCGCGATACGCGCCACTAGTCGGACAAGCGGGCAGGGCCCACTGCGGACCGCCCGGCCCCGGGAGGTTCCGACGGCCTACCTTACGAGGTTGGTTGCCCGGCCTTCACCCGGGAGCTGCGGCAGTTCCAGTGGCCGTCCCACCGCATGTTCAAGCCCGGCGTCAGCGAGAAGTACAATGGCAAGACCCATCCGTCGGAGTTCCTCAGCATCTACACCATTGCGATGCAAGCCGCTGGGGCTCATGATGACAAGGTGCTTGCCAATTACTTCCCGTTGGCCCTAAAACCCAATGTCATGTCTTTGTTGATGCACCTGCCGGCAGACTCCATTTCTTCTTGGTCAGATCTGTGCCATGAGTTCGTTGGTGCCTTCACCGGAGGCCACCAAGCTCATGGCCAAGTGAGTGATTTGCATATCATTCCCCAGAAGGAAGGAGAAAACATGCGCAAGTACATACAGAGGTTCAGCCGGGTGCAGTACAACATCCCCGACATTCACCCCGCGGCTGTGATTAGCGCGTTCCATCAGAACGTGCGCAATCGCAAGATGCGTGAGGAGCTGGCGATGAACAAGGTTAAGGATGTGGCCAAACTTTATGTTCTGGCCGATAGGTGCGCCCGGGTTGAAGAGGGAAGGAAGTACCCCGGCGAGGACGCCGGCGCGGAAACCAACTCTAGTGACGAAGCCACCGCCGCCCCGATGAAGAAGGGCCGGCGTTGCAACAGGAAACGCAAGGGCAAGGCCGTGCTTTCCGTCGAGGGATCTGACGATACCGGCGCTGCCAAGAGGGCCAAGGCAGATGACCACGGCGAGGAGATTTTTGGGTGCGACGCTTGCCGGGCCTTAGCAGCTGCCGGCAAGCCAGGGGGCTCCGACAAGCAGTACTGCAAGATCCACTGCACCAAGGGACACAACCTCCAGAACTGCCAGCAAGTCGAGCTTCTTGCCGAGAAGAAAAAGGCCGAGTATGAAAGGCGGGACAAGGAGAAGGGTCAGGATGGTGCCAAAGGATCCGGCAAGAAGCGTGGCAGCCAGGGAAGTCGCCGCGGCAAGGATAACCAGCAAGAGAGGCCCGCTCGGGGCCGCAACAAGAAGCAAGATGACGACGATCATGACGAGGACGACGAGTCCGGCGAGCATGAGTTTTAGAAGGCTACGGAGGCCATGTGTGTCGATGATGGTGCCTCGCTGCATACCTCTCACTGCCAGCTCAAGCGGTGGGCGTGTGAAATTACAGCGGTGGAGCCATTGTTCGATGCTCAGAAGCCGCTGAAGTGGTCCAGCACACCCCTAATCTTTGACGCCGAGGACCACCCTGACCACACAACTGTGGTCGGGTGTTTGCCATTGTTGGTTTCACCAACGATACGCAACCTCAAGGTGAACAAGATGTTGGTTGACGGTGGGGCCGGTCTAAACTTGATCTCGCCTATTGTGATCAAAATACTGCAAATTCCTAATGGAGACCTCTAGGAAACGAGCACGTTTCAAGGGGTCAACCCGGGAAGGAGCCAGCCGAAAGGGAAGGTCACATTGCCTGTGACGTTTGGAGGCGAGTTGAATTACAGGACGAAGAAGATTGTCTTCTATGTAGCCGAGATCCCCTTGCCCTACAACGGGATCCTCGGCCGCCCGGCGCTAGCCAAGTTCATGGCGGCGTCGCACTACGCCTACAACACGCTGAAGATGCCTGGGCCGATGAACATCATCACCGTCCCCTCCAACAAGAAAGACACACTAATCTGCACCGACCTACTCTACCAGGAGGCAGTTGCAGCAGCTGCCGCCAAGGCACTTGCTCCTGCCGCTGAAGCCCCGGGAGGGAATAAGAGGACCGGCAAGACCTCTCGCACCCACTCCGACAAGCGCACTTCTTCGGGGTGCTGTGCTATCGTCGAGGACGTGCCAGAGAGCTCCACCGGCAAGAGCAAGAAATCCAGAGCTGCGCCGCTAGAGACCAAGAGGGTGTCCGTCAAGGAAGATGGCATGGGATGGGCTTTCACCATAAGCTCCACCCTCGACGGCAAATAGGAAGGCGCGCTCGTCGCTTTCCTGCGGGCGAATGTCGATGTGTTTGCGTGGCAAGCATCCGACATCCCCGGCGCTCCTAGGGAAGTGATTGAGCACCACCTTGCTGTTTGTCCCCATGCATGACCCTTTCAAGCAGAAGGTCAGGAAGCAAGCTTTGGAACGGCAGGAGTTCATCATAGAGGAGATCAGGAAATTGGAAGTAGTAGGTTTGGTGAGAGGAGTGCTCCATCCAACGTGGTTGGCCAATCCGGTGGTGGTGCACAAGGCAAATGGGAAGTGGAGGCTGTGTATTGACTGTAGAGATATCAATAAGGCTTGTCCTAAAGACCCCTTCCCTTTGACGTGCATCGACCAGATTGTTGACTGCACGGCCGGGTGTGATCTGTTGTTATTCCTCGACGCCTACTCGGGCTACCACCAGATCTTCATGACAAAAGAAGATGAGGAGAAGACAACATTTATCACCCCATGTGGTACGTATTGCTTTTTACGGATGCCTTTCGGGTTGAAGAGTGCTGGTTCAACATTTGCAAGAGCAGTCCAAATTGGTTTTGAACCCCAGCTACATAGAAATATGGAAGCCTATATGGATGACATAGTAGTCAAAACCAAGGATAGGGCCACTCTTGTACAAGACTTAGAAGAGACGTTTGCCAACCTACGCAAGATCAACCTCAAGCTGAACCCTGAGAAGTGTCTCTTCGGTGTTCCGTCCGGCAAACTTCTCGGGTTCTTTGTGTCACAGCGTGGGATCGAGGCAAACCCAGACAAGAACAAGGCTATTGAGCGGATTGAGGCGTCCAAGCGGATCAAGGATGTGCGTCGACTCGCTAGCTGTGTTGCCGCCATGAGCCGATTCATCTCCAAGTCTGCCGAGCGCGCCCTTCCCTTTTTCAAGATTTTGAAGAAGGCGGGCCCAATGGAATGGACCCCAGAAGCCGAGGCGGCATTGCAAGACCTGAAGGGATACCTTTCCTCTACACCGATACTAGTTGCTCCTAGACCACCAGAGCCGTTGCTGCTATATCTGGCGGCGACATATCAAGTGGTCAGTACAGCGCTGGTGGCGCAGAGGGAGGTTGACGAAGGGGCAATGGTTGCGGCAGGACCGGCAGATGGAAAGTCAGAGACTCCCCGGCAGGGCCTGGTGCCGGCAAGGCAAGGCTCCCGGCAGAGTCTGACGCCATCGGGATAGAGCCCGTGCCGTCAAGTGGAGTAGTGTAGAAGAAGAAGATGATGTAGCACCCGGTTTACTTTGTTAGCTCCCTCTTGCACGGGGCTAGATCAAGATATTCCGGTGTGCTGAAATTGCTCTTCGGCCTCCTTATGGCCTCGAGGAAGCTGTGTCATTACTTCCAAGCCCACGAGATCACTGTCGTCACCCGCCTCTCGTTGCAATGGATACTGCACAACCCAGATGCAACCGGAAGGATTATGGAGTGGGCCTTGCAGTTATCTAGCTTTGGGTTGAGGTTTGAAAGTACTTCGACAATCCAGAGTAGTGTCCTTGCGGAGTTCATTGGGGAATGGACCTCGACGCCTGATGAAGAGATCCAGGAGACCACTCTCCCCGGCAACGAAACAGCTCGTGACTGGATTAAGTACTTTGACAGAGCCTTCTCGTTGCAAGGTGCCGATGCTGGTGTGCTGCTCGTCGCACCCACCGGAGAGCACCTCAAGTATGTAATCTAGATGCACTTTCCTAGGGAGATGTCTACCAACAATACTGCTGAGTACGAGGGATTGCTCGGCGGTCTCTGGATCGCGGCAGACCTCGGGGTTAAAAAGCTCATTGTCAGGGGTGATTCGCAGCTTGTCGTCAAACAAGTGAACAAAGATTATCAAAGCCCGTTGATGGAGGCCTACGTAGATGAGGTGAGGAAGCTGGAGGAGCGCTTTGACGGTATACAAGCGGAGCACGTTCCCCGAGCGGAGAATGACATCGCTGATTACCTGTCAAAGCGTGTTGCATTCAAGTTACCTGTGGAACCAGGTACCTTTTTGCGTCGGCTAACTCAACCATCCGCCGAACCGTCAACGGCGCCGAACAAGCGGAGGAAATCAGGCCCCGGCAAGTACTTGTAACACCCACAATGCGGCCATATCTCCCACGTTTCGGGGCACGACTTAGATGCATAGCCGCATGGTAGGCATGTCGCAAGAGGGGCAATCTTTACACATCCCATCTGAAAAAGAAAGGGATAAAGAGTCGGCTTACAATCGCCACTTCACACAATACATAAATATTTCATACATCATCCAAGGTACAAAAAAAGGTCCGACTACGGAACCAAAATAAAGAAAGACAACCCCAAATGCTAGATCCTCGATCGTCCCAACTGGGCTCCTCTACTGATCATCCGGAAAAGAAACATAGTAACGGCCCAAATCCTCGTCGAACTCCCACTTGAGTTCGGTAGCATCCCCTGCACTGGCGTCATCGGCACCTGCATCTGTTTGGAAGTATCTGTGAGTCACGGGGACTTAGCAATCTCACACCCGCGAGATCAAGACTATTTAAGCTTAAGGGTAGGAAAGGGTAGTGAGGTGGAGCTGCAGCAAAGCACTAAGCATATATGGTGGCTAACTTATGCAAAAGAGAGCGAGAAGAGAAGCAACACACGGTAGAGCATCTAATAGTGATCAAGAAGTGATCCTAAAGCTACTTACGTTCAAACATATCACGAGACCGTGTTCTCTTCCCGGACTCCGCCGAAAAGAGACCATCACGGCTACACACACGGTTGATTCATTTTAATTAAGTGTCAAGTTTTCTACAACTGGATATTAACAAATTCCCATCTGCCACATAACTACGGGCATGGCTTTCAAAAGTTCAAACCCTGCAGGGGTTTCCCAACTTAGCCCATCACAAGCTCTCACGGTCAATGAAGGATATTCCTTCTCTCAGGAAGACCCGATCAGACTCGGAATCCCGGTTACAAGACATTTTGACAATGGTAAAACAAGACCAGCAAAGCCGCCCAATGTGCCGACAAATCCCGATAGTAGTCGCACGTATCTCGTTCTCAGGGCACACCGGATAGGTCAAGCTACGAGTAAAACCAACCCTTGAGTTGCCCCGAGGTGGCCCCGCAGGCTGCCCATTTCGGACCAACACTCAGAGGAGCACTGGCCCGGGGGTGTTTGGGATATTACTACTGGATGTAAACCGGCCAGGAGTAGCAGGATTAACTTTATGAAGATTAGAATCCCATGAAGATGTAAGAACAAAGGCACTTTATGAAGGCCCAAGGCCTAAAGGCGAGTTAAGGCATGTAGATGTAAACCGACTCTCTTATGTAAACTTGTATTGTAAGTTAGAAGGAACAGAGACCAAGCCGGACACGTTTGTGATCCGGCCTCGGGACTCTGTAAACCGGTGGGCGTCAACCTATGTATATAAAGGGATGACCCGGCAGCGGTTTAGGGACAAGACACAACAACTCGAGAGTCGGGCAAAGCGGATTCGCTCCCTGGTCATCAAACCCTAGTAGTACCAACACAACTAGACGTAGGCTTTTACCTTCATCAAAGGGGCGGAACTAGTATAAAAATCCTCATGTCCCTTGTCCGATTTAACCCCTTTAAGCTAACCCGTAGCGATGGCTCCACGACTAAGTCCTTTCACGAGGACATCTGCCGTGACAAATCCACGATAGTTGGCGCCCACCGTGGGGCTATCGCACGATGGATTCGAGTTCTTGAAGGGCAGCTTCCATGGACTCAAGGGATATGCTATGGGCCGGATGATGAAGAGACGTCGCGGCAAGCTCTACATCGACGACGCGGGATGGAGTCCCGAGGCCGGTTCAATTGAATAGGGGTACGGGGTTCCCTTTGGCGGGATTCACGTCTTCATCGGCAAGATCAGCGAACCGGGCCCTGAGCTAGACACCTGCAACAACATCATTGAGACGGCTCAACGTGCAAGCCCTGCCCAGGTTCAGCCTGCAGCAAAGCATGTCTCTGTAGGTGTCATCCACGGAGCGGAATATGAGGATGGACCGGCATCTAATGGGGAAACTGTTTTCTGTTCTGATGACGAGTCTTCAACCGGAGAGACCGAGTCACTGTATCAGCTGCAGGACGGCCGGATTAGTGGAGGTTCCGATGGCAACAGTATTCCAGACCCCCTCGATGTGCCAAACCGGGTCGCTGTCTTCATGGCTGATACACAACCAACATAGCACTCTTCTACCGCCGCGGCAATGCTCTCGGTTCAGCAACAGCAACGCCAGTGGGAGCAGGGGGCTCTGCGCCGCCTCCGGCACATGTTTTGTCTGATTTGTTCGACGCTTTGGCAATGTTGATGGCAACAGAAGTGGACGTCGCAGCCCGAGATCAGCACAATGCGGAGGTTGCAAAGGTGAAGGATCAGATAACTCAGGCTAAAGTGGACCTGACAGGGGAGAACGCCAGGATGGCTACAGAACGGGCCGAGTTGGAAGCTCAGGCCTACCGGCTTAGGCTGGATCAGAGTGCCTCAGATGATGTCATGAGGAAGAGATACCGGTCGCACCTCCCACCGGGTTATGTGCGAAGAAATCTCTTCAACACGCCAGGAGCAGGAACCCGTAACCAGCCAGTCGGCAACTGGACTGAGGCAACGGGAACAGGAGCGCCGGTTCAGCCGCGCACGATGGACCCCCTTGTCAGAACAACATTGTGCCACAGTACATTCCGACGCCTCCGGGGCATTACTCCAACCCGTTGGATAACATTGTGGCTGCCGCTTCACGATTGGCAGCCCTCCCAATGGACGGCGAGTCACCAGTGGCGATTGAGACACGACGGGCCAGAGAGCTCCTTCAAACAGCTTTAAACCAGCAGCAGGCTTATTGGCATAGTCGCAAGAGGATTCATTCCACCCCCCGCCCGAGTTGGAGCTACAGCAGGCACGTTGAGGATGAGCCGACCGTGTCAAGCAGTGCATGTCACCGTAACTCGCCGCGAGGGCATAACCCGGCAGGTGGTAGTGCTAATGCGCAGGATGTGGTGGATCATGGTCGTGCATGTCGAGAAGCCGAATTGGCAGCTCAGCACGCAGCTCGTCAACCCACTTCGGTTCGTCCTACCGCTTCAGTGGAGCCAAGCGTGGTCTTCAGTTCCGTAGGGGTGCCATGTCTTACCCCCACGTTGCGTAATGTACGACTGCCCAAGGATTTTAAAGGCCCTCATAAGGTACCCAATTACATCGCCGATTTACAACCAGAGTCATGGGTTGAAAGTTATGCGATGGCAATGGAGATGCTGGATGTGGACGAAGCGGTGTGTGATAAATACTTCACCATGATGTTGGAGGGGACAGCTCGTACTTGGTTAAAGAGCTTACCGGCTAACTCTGTCGGGTCATGGGCCGAGGTAAAACACTGGTTTATCCAGAATTTTAAAGATACTTGTAAGCAGCCTATGTCGATTGTGGACCTATCCTCTTGTGTTCAAGAGGATGGGGAGTCTACAACCCATTGGGTGAAGCGGGTCTCAGCTATTCTGCACTCATCGGATCGTATCAACGCGAATACATCAGTTTTGACGTTGGAGGGCAATTGCCAGTTTCTACCGTTTAAACTGAAGTTAGGAAGGCTCAAACATCACTGCAATGACATGTCAACGCATATGGCCGCTTTGATTAAATATGCTGATTCAGATAATACCAAGGACCCTGACTCAGAGGAGGACAAACTGGGGAAAGGGAAGAAGAACAGCAACACCAAGGGACAGCAGCATAACCCGGCAGGTCATGGGAACAATGGTAAGCGCAAAGCAGACAATAGATTGAACTTTGTAGCTAACAACAAAGCTCAAGATAACGGTCAGCATCGTAAGGGAAAACAGCCCCAGAGGGGCTGAGGGTCAGGCCCCAATCTGGAGCGCCTGTCAAATCAACCTTGTCCAAAGCATGGATCGAAGGAGAGGCCAGCTTCACATCTTTGGAAGGATTGTTACATCATGCGAGAGTTCAAGAACTCCAATATGTTTCAATACAACAATGGCCCGCCCGGCGGTTCAGGAGGTGGTTTTCATGGGCCAGGTTATGGAGGCAGCAGCTCCGGTTCAGGATTTCAAGGCAATCAAACCGGACATGGCAATCAAGGGAACCAGGGCAATCAGGGAGGTTATAACCATCAGGGGAATCAGCAGCAGTAGCAGTCGGGTTATCAGAGCAATCCGAAGCAGTTGAATAGTGGGTCATATCATGTCTTCACCACTAGCTTGTGCAAGCGTGATTAGAAGCTTCACAAGAGGGTTGTGCACTCTGTTGAACCGGCAGTGCCTCAGTATTTGCGCTGGTCTAAGCAACCAATTTTATGGAGTCGAGAGGATCACCCACCCCGGGTTGATAATCCGGGCCATCTGGCCTTAGTGGTAGCACCTCAAGTTGGGGGGTATAAGTTCACCAAGGTGCTTATGGATGGTGGAAGTAGTATCAATATCCTTTACTATGATACCTTCCGCCGTATGGGATTGACGGATAAGAATCTTAAACCGTCGAACACCGTTTTTCACGGTGTGGTGCCTGGTAAGTCTGCGTATCCAGTGGGCAAGATAGCCCTAGAGGTGGCTTTTGGAGACAATCATGACTCAAGATCAGAGACGTTGACTTTTGAGGTGGTGAAAATTAAGAGTCCGTATCACGCCCTATTTGGACGGCCGGATTATGCCAAGTTCATGGCGAGGCCATGTTATGTTTATCTATAGCTTAAGATGTCGGGTCATAAAGGGACCATCACGACACATGGGAGCAGGAAGATTGCTTTGGAACATGAAGAAGGTGATGCGGCTTATGCTGAGTCGGTTTGTGCCACAGAGAAGCTGAAGTTTTATATGGACAAGGTTGATCCGGCAGACATGACTTCTTTGAAAAACCAACTACGGAGCACAATCTGGCGTTGAAGTTTAAATCGGCTACAGACACTAACATGGTTGACTTTGTTCCTGGCGATTCATCCAAGCAGTTCAGCATCAGCGCTAAGCTGGATCCCAAATAGGATAGCGCGCTCATTGAGTTCATCCGTAAGAATCAGGACATCTTTGCATGGAAGCCTTCTGACATGCCAGGTGTACCAAGGGAACTCGTTGAGCACACACTTAATATTGATCCTAAGTTTAAACCGGTCAGGTAGTTTCTCCGCCGCTTCAACGAAGAAAGGCGTAAGGCTATTGGTGAGGAGGTAGCTCGGCTGTTGGCCGCAGGGTTTATCGTGGAGGTCTTTCACCCCGAGTGGTTGGCTAATCCGGTGCTGGTTCTTATGAAAAACAGCACTTGGCGTATGTGTGTGGACTACACAGATTTAAACAAGGCTTTCCCGGCAGATCCCTTAGCCCTCCCTCGTATGATCAGATTATTGATGCTACGGCAGGTTGTGACCGTTTGTATTTTCTGGATGCTTATTCCGGTTATCATTAGATCAAAATGGCAGTTAAGGACCAGGAGAAGACAACTTTTATAACTCCCTTTGGAGCCTTCTGCTATGTCTCTATGCCCTTTGGGCTCAAGAGTGCCCAGGCGACTTATCAGCGCTGTGTTCAGAATTGTCTTCATAAGAAGATTGGGTGCAATGTTCATGCATATGTGGATGATATTGTGGTGAAGTCCAGGAAGGAGGAAACATTGCTAGATGACTTGAGACAAACTCTTGACAACCTCCGGGTTTATAAGATGATGCTTAATCCGGACAAATGTGTCTTTGGTGTTCCAGCAGGTAAGCTCCTGGGTTTTCTGGTGTCTAATAGGGGCATTGAGGCTAACCCAGAGAAGATCACAGCTATCACTTCTCTGGCTAAACCGGCGTGTATCAATGATGCTCGGTGTCTGGCGGGCCGGATTGCAGCTTTGAGCCGGTTTATCAGTCGTCTTGGGGAGAAGGCTATCCCTTTATATCAGATGCTAAAGAAAATGGATGACTTTGTCTGGAGCGATGCGTCTGATAAAAGTATTTGAGGATTTGAAGAGGCAGTTAGCTGAACCGCCTATCCTTGCGGCTCCGGTCGATAAAGAGCCTTTACTGCTATATGTGGCTGCTAACGCCCGGGCTGTTAGTGTGGCTATTATTGTGGAGCGCAAGGAGGCTGGAAAGGAGTATCCAGTTCAACGGTCGGTTTATTATATCAGTGAGGTGCTTATCGAATCAAAGCAGAGGTATCCGCATTGGCAGAAGCTAGTGTATGGGGGTGTTTATGGCAAGCCGGAAGCTCAAGCATTATTTTCAGGGTCATCCTATCACAGTGGTCAGTTCAGCCCCTCTGGGAGATATCATTCAAAACAGAGAAGCAACTGGCCGGATTGCTAAGTGGGCTATTGAGCTTGTACCTCACGGACTCAAATATACACCTCGCACAACAATCAAATCTCAAGCACTCGTGGACTTCATCAATGATTGGACTGAGTTGCAGGCGCCAGAGGAAAAGCCAGACAACACTTATTGGACTATTCACTTTGATGGGTCCAGGCAATTGGAGGGCTCGGGGGCTGGAGTCATATTAACTTCCCCACGAGGTGACAAGTTTTGTTATGTTCTTCGCTTACCGTTCCCTTGCACTAACAATGCAGCAGAGTGTGAGGTCTTACTCCATGGTCTTCGGATGGCTAAGGAGATGAACTTAAGCCGGGTTAAGTGCTTCGGTGACTCGGACCTGGTGGCTCAACAGGTATCTGGCACTTGGGATTCTAAGGACCCACTCATGGCTGCATATCGACAAGAGGTGGACATAGTGGCTGGTTATTTCAAGGGCTACCAAGTTGACCATATAGACCGGCAAAAGAATGAAGTGGCGGATGCTTTAAGTCGTCTAGGCTCTCAGCGTAAATCGGTGCCACCTAATGTCTTCCTTGACGTACTGCATAATCCGTCGGTCAAGATACCAACAGAGGAGGAGTTGGCTATTCCTGACCCGGAGGCCCAGTTGGTGGCGGCTTTGCATGTTATACCGGATTGGACAGTCCCGTACTTGGCTTACATGAACCGGTGCGAGTTACCGGAGGATGAAACCTTGGCCCGGCAGATAATCCAGCGGTCCAAGTAAATGACCATTATCAATGGGGAGTTACATCGTTACAGCGTCATAGGAGCAATTCAGTGTTGTGTGTCTCCTCAAGAGGGTTGTGAAATTTTGCGAGAAATCCACGAAGGAGATTGTGGTCACCATGCCGGTTCAAAATCCTTGGTGGCTAAGGCTTTTCGTCACGGCTTCTATTGGTTGACGGCTCATGCTGATGCTGAGGATTTAGTCAAAAGGTGTGACGGTTGTCAGAAATTTGCACACCGCGCTCATGTTCCAGCTCAGGAGTTGAGAATGATTCCAATTACTTGGCCATTTGTAACTTGGGGGCTCAATATGGTTGGACCCTTTAAGAGATCCAAGGACAAAAAGACCCACATGTTAGTGGCGGTTGACAAGTTTACCAAGTGGGTAGAGGCAGAGCCAGTCAGTAAGTGTGATGCAACCACGGCGGTTTAGTTCATTAAAAAGGTGATATTCCGGTTTGGTTTTCCACATAGCATTATAACTGATAATGGTACTAATCTGTCCAAAGGAGATATGGAGGAATTTTGTCGATGTGAGCACATCCGACTTGATGTAGCATCAGCGGCTCACCCCTAGTCTAATGGTCAAGAAGAGAGGGAAAATCAAGAAATTTTGAGAGGTATCAAACCCTGGCTTATGGTTCCTTTAAAGCGGATGCCGGGTTGATGGGTAGAGGAGTTACCTTCCGTTTTATGGAGTATCAACACCACACCAAGCAGGTCTACGGTTTACACGCCTTTCTTCATGGTCTACGGAGCAGAGGCGGTTCTCCCTAGTGACATCCGTCATGACTCACCCCGTGTGGAGGCTTACGTTGAAGCTGAGAATGAGAAAGCACGTCAGGACTCAGTGGACATGTTAGATGAGGAGCGTGATTTAGCAGCAGCACGTTCGATGATTTATCAGCAAGATCTCCAACGTTATCACAGCCGCCGGGTTAAGACCAGAACTTTTCAAGAAGGCGATCTGGTGCTCCGGCTCATCCAGGATCAGACTGATATGCACAAGTTATCCCACCTTGGGAAGGACCTTTTGTGGTCAGCAAAAATCTGCACAATGGGTCATACTACCTCATAGATGTTCGAGAGCACAAAGACTCGTGGAAATTAGAGGAGGAGACCTAGCGGCCATGGAATATAGCTCTTCTTTGGCCTTACTATACTTGAGCCACAGGCTCTTCTTATGTACATAATTATGACAATGTATATATTATATAATAAACCGGAGCCTCAGCTAAAGCGGGGTCTCTATTCTTTTTTATATCATGTGTGGTTCCATGGGGGCTTCTACTTACAAAGCGGAGTTTTATTAGCCCAGCTTATAAAGCCACATAGGTATAAAGGAAATCAGTAAGGGGCTTGGTCGTATCCGAACCATAGCTACACCTCTTGATCGGTTTAAAAACCAAAAAAAGGGAAATCACTAGGTGGCTTGGTTGTATTTACACCATAGCTACACCTTTTGATAGTCTTAAAGGAAATTATGTGGAACCAAAGAGAGTCTGTTGCATAAGGCACAACTCAAACATAGGTAACCACTGAGCATAGCTCAAGTATTACTTGGGGGCTCCTTGCTTCTCAAAGAACAACGAGCTTGCACCCTTGTAGTAGGCTATCAAGACAGGCTTGGAAGCCAGGTGTATTCACCTAAAACCCTGGGTTATCCTGCCTCTTTAAGTAAGACACTCCATCCAGGTAAACTTGGTATGACCCATCGAATGTTTGACAAGTCAATCTCATAGACCCTGAACTTGTCAAAATTAAAACGGTGATTGGTTAAAGATTGAGGTCCATCTTAAAAGTCTTTGCAAAATGGTTTAACTCAGCGGCCTGGCAGCCCATGAAAAGCCTCGATTTAGGGCCTGGCAGCCCATGAAAAGCCTTGCATATTTCTTTTGTCTTTGTTGTTTTACAATATTTTGTTAAGGGATTTATGAATATTTTCTGATAAACTGGTGTTTATTACAACCCGGCGTGGCTTTCAATGCTCAGTTGACAGTACATGATCAGTTCTAACCCGACAGTATGTTGCTCCGGTCTGGTTTTTGACTAGATGTCACCAGCATTATACGAACAAGTCAGTGGCTATTATAACCCGGTATGGTTTTTATATGAACCGGCAAGAGGGCAAGGAGTCATCAACACTCCAGATTGGTCTTTTTCACCCTTATTGTACAACAGTTGGTTAGCCAACGAGGTATGTCACATGTATCATCTATTTTATATTTGGCTATTACAATCTTGGTTATCCATCCAAGTTATGTATATATTTTTGGGCATTGTGACCCGTCCAGTGGTAAACCACTAGGACATTTTTAAGTTTTTATATGCAGGAACAAAAGCCATAATGGACTGTGCATATCATAACTCCCAACGGCATGTCCAAGTTTTACGTCACAAGCAAAACAAACATGCTCGATGGCATGGTAGATAAAGGTGTTCACGCTATCGTATTACAAGGCGCTTTAAACAGCCCAAATTGAATAATTGTTTTTAAGACTGGAAGACCGCAACTGATAAACTGGACTCCGGTTTATGATTCCTCATCTAGACGGCTTGACGATTGAGGGTCATCTTCAGTGGTCACATTCTCCTCATCTCTACCTAGTCGCCGGAAGTCAACCATTGACCAATCGATTCCAGTTAATGCTTGAAAAACAGCTTCTTCATGAATAAGGGTGGAAGGGTCGATGTCAGGAGCGTAAGTGTGCTTACGGATTGGTGGCACAAGATCTTCCACATTGTGGATCAGCGCGGGTTGTCTTTTTTCCTTCAGCATCGTAAACCGGTTGAAAATGTGACCGATCTGTGTCCTCCGCCAGTTTGCTTGCTATAGGCCGCATCTCCTTTGTTAGCCTTCGGAGATCGTCATTATTGAAGTCTGAGCCATCTTCTTTCACCAGGATAGCCTTGGATGATATCTACCGGTTCAAGATCTGGAATCCACACCTTGGCCCTGATTAGCACTGTCAGTGCACCTGACCTTGCGGCTGATCTCTTCAGTTCATCCAACCGGGCAGGTAGCATGGCCAGCTTTTCGATGGTTTCTTTGATCAATGTTGGCAGAGGCTTGTTATAAGCTGCAGTGCAAATGGCTCGCTGGGATCCAGAATACAGCTATTCTATCAAAGTATAGGCCGCTTTAAGCTTCATCCGCATATCGGAGCCCAGATGAGTAATGCGAGTCCCAGTTATGGTAAAGCATCAGTAAACCGGTTTTTTGAAAAGATGTTATGGATTGGAAAAACTTCATATGCAGATACTTACCAAAGACAGCAGAGGTCATGGCGTTAATCTACCATTTTAACCTGGTCAGTTCTTCAACCACCGGTTTCAGGGCTGCTTCTGCGTCTTTAGCCTTCTTTGTTAAACCAGTTTTTTCCGTCTCCCAGTCTGCACGCTCTTTATTAAAGGTCTCTTTCAGCCTTTCCATGGCTGATAAGGCATTTGTCAACTCCTCCTTGGCTTTGGAAGCCTCTGCTTGCTGAGATTTGACGTTCTCCTAAAGTTCAGCGATTTGAGCATCCCTTTTACCCAGCTCGGCCTGCAAAGGCAAGATATATCAACAATGAGATATGTATATTTGAAGTACCAAGTGTATAACAAGGTATGCACTTTATACTTGGGGGCTAATGCCTATTTGCTCTATCATCAAAATTTTATTTGCAAGTCTCAAGTACAATGCAAGCATTATCCTTGACACTTGGGGGCTAATGTACATCTGTTCAAATGGATACATGGATTAAAGACCTGGTTCACCTTGGAAAGATAAACCGGCCCTTGGGGACTACACAGGCGAAAACAGGAATACAATAATCACGTCTGGTTTACTTCAACAGATCAGTTGGTATATGGAGGACAGTTTTGCAAGAGTTAAAGTATTATAAAGTCCCGGTTTATGAATGCCATCATAAACCGACCCTTGGGGGCTACTTGGGTTGATACTTGTACTTTGGATTTAAGAAAGGAAAAGTGATGAAAATACCTCATAGAGTTCCTTCATCAGGTTCACCAAACTGGCTTCATAATCACAGTTTGAGTGCAGACGGTTTAGAAAACCAGAGTGGAGTTCTTGAGCACTGAGATGGGCGTAGCTTGACAAGTCGGTGCTCCATTTGCCTTTTACCATGGCAGCATGCTCTTCCTTGGCACTATGTTTCGCCAAGATTCCAGGATGGCCAGGAGAGGTGTGACCAATACCAGTAATGATAACCCCGCCTTCTTTGTCTCTAGCAGCCTTTTCTGGGGTTGATGGAGTGTCAGTAGACCTCACCGGACTAGAAGATCTGTCACCAGTCTGGATTGGATTTGCTGGTTCATCATCAGGCACAGCAGTGTCAGCTTCTGTTTGTTCATCAGTGTTGTGATCTTGAGGGGGTGGTTCATCAAAGGTAGCTTCAGGATTTGGACCCTCCGGTTCAGTAACCACCTGGTCTTCGGGCGGGTTATTCACCTGAGCCTTTTTACTGGGTCTAGCTTTGGCTCTAAACAGAACAAGATGCAAAGGTTAGCACAGCATATAAAGTATGAAACATCAAAAGAAAGGGTTGAAGTGCTTACCCAGCTACGGTTTTGAGAGGAGAGAGTTGGGTCGTTGACTCGCCAGAGGATGAAGGAGGTGTCACTTGATAATTCGAATCGGACGGATTAAGAGGTTGTTGGAAATAGCCTTCCTTGGGATAAGAAGTGTCAGAAGTGGGTGAGACCTCAAATCGGCCCTTTCGAACCGGGGTGTCTGGAAAACCGTTCGAAGTGACCTTTTGGCCGCTGTGCCGGGTTGTGCGGCGAACCTCATGTTGTTGCTTCTTCAAAATAAATGTTGGATCCAAGTGAGCAAGAGGATGTGAAAAGCTTACTTTCCGGACCGCTTGACGGATTTTTTTTGTTGGCAGAGAGTCTGAACCGGAGGAAAGGATAATTACCTCTACATCGTCAGCTTGGTTGCCCTCCACGTCCTCCTGATAAGTATCATTGTCAATGAGATGCATGAAAAGGGAACCAAGTGAATCAAGTTCTACCTCAACTTCCGGTTCATCCGGGTCGTCGTCCGATTCCATACTGATGCGTTCAGGTGCCTTCCGCTTTGTGGTTTTCTTGACGGCTTTAGTTTTAGGGCAGGAAGGTTTTGCCGCTTTCTCTTGAGGTTTCTTCTTCCAGAACGGATCATCACTGTATTTAAAAATAGGCAGAAGAGTATTCAAAGATTGGACAGTCTAAAGATATCAGGTGTAAAGCGGAAGAACAATTCTTACAGCAGGAGGTTTGTTTTGCGTGTAAAAAGGTTCTAAACCGGTTTGGCGACAGACAACTTCCGATTTGTTCAATATCTTCTTGACAGCCTCAGTGACTTCTTCATCTGTTAGTTCAATACTGACATGACATTGGGAGTCTTCTGCTTCCCCAGTGTACTCGCACATTAATCGGGAGCAGCGACTTAGTGGCAAGATACTCTAGGATATCCAGCAATGGACAAAGTCTACACCTGTTAAACCATTGGCCAAGAAGGCTCTCAGCTTGGCGAGTTGAGGTGCATACTGGGCCCGTTCCTGGGCACTTAGACGTTGTGGAAGTGGATGAGTATTGGCAAGTCGGTGGGCACGGTAACCCGGCAGAGGATTCTCATCTTCAGGGGAGGTGTCTTTACAGTAGAACCAGGTTTGATTCCACTCTTTGGGTGACTGTGCAGCTTGGCGTGGGGAAATTCAACCTCTTTTCTTTTCTGAATGGAGACGCCACCAAGTTCAGTATTGGGTCCGTCTACAAATTTAGTGTGCCGGTTCAGATGAAAGAAATCCTGGAACAGCTCAACAGTTGGCTCTTCTTATAGGTACACTTCACAGAAAACTTGAAAGTTGCATATATTGGATACCGAGTTGGGTACAATATCTTGAGGGTGGAGTTGAAAGCTGGCAAGTACATCCCGAAAAAACTTTGATCCGGGCAGTTTGAAACCATGGCCTATGTGATCAACGAACACCACTACCTCACCTTGCTTAGGGGTGGAGGATTTTCCGGTCCAGGAACTCGCCACCGGATCTCATTCTCCTTTGGTAAGGTTCCGATCTTGACCATTCCGTTCAGTTGCTCCTCGGTAACCTGGGAGGAAGCCCAGTTGTAGGAATAAAACTACTTGGCCATTGTAAGTGAAAAGCTGAAAAGAAATGCTGGTTTGCAATTCATTCATGGTAGTGCATAAGGTACAACGGGATAAAGAAATCCAAGTATGTAAATTTCGTAAACCGGAGGCTGATATAATGATGAATGACAAAGCGATAAATAGAACAAAGGTATACACATACTGTTAAACCGGAGTATGACAATGGAGATAAAGGGATTTCCGGTTTACAAGGGGACTAATGGTATATAATAGATTACTTTTTACAAAGGTAAACCGTCTATGTGATGCAAGGCAAGAATTACTAAGTAAGGTAAAACAGGTTTCACAAGACTGCATTGAAATTTTGGATCTACCGTAAGCCAGGAAAAGGAAAAATATTGAGACTCAAAAACTTGGTCCCAAGGCAGTTCACGAAAGGTTCAGATCAAGTTATAATGTACTTAAAGATTGGATCAAATGGTTGAGTTAAGGAGTTTCATGGCTACTATGAAGAATATATCAAGATCAAGTTCTACTGGCTATGGGTTGACAAAGAACACGGATAGAGCAATAGGAACCCATATGAACCCTAACGGATCTACAGGGAAAAGAGGGGAAGCTTACCACAATGGTTGAGGTAGTGGTGATGCGCCGCGCTTTTCTGATGCAACCATGTCGATGCAGCGGCCAACTGAGAGGCAGAGGCGGAGTTCGATGACGGCGGCGGCGCTCGGGTGCAGGGGCGTCGCGAGGAGGAAGAAGAAGTGAAAGAGATGAAGGAGGAAAAGAGAATGACCCTTGGTCCTATTTATAGGGCGAACCGATAAGCGACAAGTGCGTGAATCGAGGAGCCTAAAATGGATAGTTAATAAGGATGTCACCTCGATGGTTGGATACTCATTAATGAAGGGTATCTTCGGCTTCAACAAAAAGATGACATCATGGCGGTTTACTACGGATCCAAAGGATGACATCACGGCAGTTTACCAGATCCATTCGAAGGTGCCAGGGCAAGAATTTCTCTAAGTGTTGAAAATTGATATGAACAAGTTCAAACCAATCTGGGGCCTAATGTTGGGGATATTACTACTGAACGTAAACCGGCCAGGAGTAGTAGGATTAACTTTATGAAGATTAGAAGCCCATGAAGATGTAAGAACGATGGCGCTTTATGAAGGCCCAAGGCCCGAAGTCGAGTTAAGGCATGTAGATGCAAACCGACTCCCTTATGTAAACTTGTATTGAAAGTTAGAAGGAATAGAGACCAAGCCGAACACATTTGTGATCCGGCCTCGGGACTCTGTAAACCGGCGGGAGTCAACCTATGTATATAAAGGGACGACCCGGCAGTGGTTTAGGGACAAGACACAACAACTCAAGAGCCAGGCAAAGCGGATTCGCTCCCTGGTCATCGAAACCCTAGCAATACCAACACAACTAGACGTAGGCTTTTACCTTCATCAAAGGGGCCGAACTAGTATAAAAATCCTCGTGTCCCTTGTCTGGTTTAACCCCTTTAAGCTAACCCATAGCGATGGCTCCGCGACTAAGTCCTTTCACGAGGACATCTGCCGTGACAAATCCACGACAGGGGGGTTTAAAATAAAGATGACCCTTGAGTCTGCTGAACCCAAAGGAAAGGTATATGGTGGTAGGTAGGCAAATGGTAAAACCAAGGTTGGGCCTTGCTGGAGGAGTTTTATTCAAGGCGAACTGTCAAGGGGTTCCCATAACACCCAACCGCGTAAGGAACGCAAAATCAAGGAACATAACACCGGTATGACGGAAACTAAGGCGACAAGAGTGGAACAAAACACCGGGAAAAAGGCCAAGCCTTCCACCCTTTACCAAGTATATAGATGCATTAAATTAAATAAGAGATAATAATGATATCCCAACAATATCCATGTTCCTACATGGAAACAAACTTCATCTTCACCTGCAACTAGCAACGCTATAAGAGGGGCTGAGCAAAAGCGGTAACATAGCCAAACAATGGTTTGCTAGGAAAGGTGGGTTAGAGGCTTGACATGGCAATATGGGAGGCATTATATAGCAAGTGGTAGGTAGCGCGGCATAGCAATAGAGCGAACAACTAGCAAGCAAAGATAGAAGTGATTTCGAGGGTATGATCATCTTGCCTGCAAAGTTCTCAGAGTTGTCAAAAGCTTGATCCTCGTTAGCGTACTCAACAGGTTCCTTGATCATGTACTCATCTATCGGCTCTACCCAAAGCAAGAACACAAGCAAAGGACCAACAATCAATCATGGTGCAATGCACAAGCAACATGATACAAAACATGGCATGACATGCGAGATGTGATATGCAATGCATATGCGTGCACCGGGAGGGAAATGATGAACAAGGCATCAACTTGGCAAACCAAGTGTGCCGCTAGAAAGATGAGATGATTTCCGTCGAAATCGATATAAAGATCACCGGAAATGGATGCACGATTTGCAAATGGCAAGCAAAACAAGAATGGCACAATTCTGTGATTAACAGCACGATGCCATCTAGAATGCAACAAGAGACTAAGCTACTGCACCCCAACATAGCAACAAAGCATATGGCAGTGATGTACTCAAGATGCTTGACAAAACATGAACACTGAGCTACGGCTAAATCACATAAGAGAAGGTCAAAAAAGCATGGCAAAAGTGCAAAAGATATCAGCATCACAGACTTTGAGAAAATACTAACATGCTAGAAATAACATCAGGAAGCCATCTTTAGAGCTAGCAAACAACATGCTTCAGGAACATATCATAGAAAACAAAGGCATGGCGTGAATCTACTAAATGCATAGATAAAAAGTCATGTACTGATCATGATCTAAAAAGGCACAAAAGATATGATGGCACCCATGTAAACATAGCAAGTTCTATTAACAGTTTCGGACTTAGCAGAAAACAGAGCATGGCGAAAACAGAATTATGAAGGCATCTTTGCGAGCTCAAATCACTCACCACAAAGCGTTGCAAGACAAAACAAGCATAGAAACAGCAAGATGACATGTTCATGAAGCTAACCATGGCAAGATCAAGGTCATAGCATGCATGGATCACTAACAACAACCATGGAAAAATTGATTAACATGTTAACATTCTGCCAGGAACATTGTATAGCAAAAGTAGAGCAAGATTAAGACATGCTAGGGCACTCCATAATTGAAAACAGGGGCATGGATGGATAGAGCATAACCATATGTTCAAAACATCCTTACTGAAGCAACTCAAAACAAGCATGGATCTCACTGTAGCATCAAGTTTACAAGGCATAAAAATAACAGCAGGCAAAAGACAGCGAAATCCTAAGTGCCTGAAAACAGCAATATCACGAAGGCTACTTTGCATGCTTGTGCTGGTCACCACATTGATCACAAAAATACATGGCAAGTACCCCTGTAAAGATGGTATGGCGTAGTTCAAAACACATGTAGAGCTCATGCCCATATGAAGCACACATCTAATGTGGCAAAAATGACAAAACATCATAATCTGATAAGTATCAGCAGTAAACATTTTATAGCACTCTTGCATCAATGATTAGGGCATCAAGATGAACTCAAACAAGCATGCCGCGATGTAATGAAATGAAGAGCATCTCACAGTGACCATTTTGATATCTGATATGCATGAAACGGAGCTACGGTCACCTAGATATGATGCAGTGAACAAGGGCATAGAATGTTAGGGACTTGGAAGAAATTGACCTCCTAGAAAACAGATCTAGGGTTTGACTTCGGCACAGAAATCGAGGATCGTCGGAGAAGCTTGAACTCGCCGGAGTAGATGACAATGGTGGTCGGAGATGGATGGAGAGGCCGGATCCGGGCGCGGGGTCCTCGCCAGAGGAGGCCGGAGTGAGGGCGGCGACCGAAGCGGCGAGCTTGGCGGGGCGCGTTGAGGCGGCAGAGCAGGCAGTCGGCGACGTGGCAGGCGAGCGGGCGACGGCGGCCGGGCGAGGCTGGCGGTGGTGCGAACGAGTGAGGTGGGCGGCAGCTGAGCGTAGTCACGGAGCGGCGATGACCGGGCCGCGGGGGCCGGATCTGGGCCTCGGTGGGCCCGGCGGCGGCATGCGGTGGGAGCCGGCAGCGGCGACACGTGGCTTGCCAGGATTGGCGTGGGGCGGCAGGCCGATCTGTCCGGCCGGACCCAGACGTGTCCGAGGACGGTGGGGGGATTTTAGGGTTTCGGGACCCGAATTTTGAGGGGGGTGCACATATATATAGCTAGGAGGAGGTAGGAGTGTCCAAATGGAGTGTAGTTTTCGCCCACACGATCATGATCCGACGACGGAGGACATGGAAGTGGTTTAGATGTGTTATTGGGCCGTTTTGGAGGGGTGTTGGGCTGCAACACAAAAAAGGCTACCGCGGTTACCCGGTTAACCGTTGGAGCATCAAACGGACTCCAAATGGAACAAAATTTGACAAGCGGTCTACCGGTGGTGTACCAAGGCCACTTGGCAAATATTGGTCCATTAAGAGAACGTTTAACACCCACTCACGAAAAGAGACAAGAGGGGTGCGCCGGTGCATGTGGGGGTGTCAGATTGCAAAACGGACAACAGGGAAAATTCTCAGATGCATGAGACGAACACGTATGCACATGCAATGCACATGATGACATGATATGAAATGCATGACATGAACAAAATGCAAAACAAAGACAAAGCCCAACCACGAAGGGAATGTTATAACTTAAAGCCGTAAATGGCAAGAGTCGGAGTTACAAATATAGCAAGTTACATCCGGGGTGTTACAGTACTTTCCCGCCGAGCCCCCAAGGACCGCCGGCGAGGGTGTTGCCATGGGCCCCTAACCCGCCGAGGAGCGACCGACTTCGGCAGGCCGTCAAGCCCTGGCCATAGAGATGGACGCTCCCATGGTGGAAGAGATGCCTTTGGTCCTTGCCGTCGAGCCCCAGGCTCCGGCGTGGGCACAACACATCGTCTGTTTCCCCCAGACAGGGGAACTTCCTGAGGAGCAGGAAGAAGCAGAAAAAATAGCCCGTTGATCTGCCTTGTACCAGTTTGTCAATGACGTCCTGTACAGGAGAAGACCGAACAGTGTGAAATTGAAGTGCATCCCCCGGGAAGAAGGACTGGAGCTGTTGGCAGAGATACATAGAGGCATATGTGGCTCCCACATAGGGTCGAGGGCCCTTGTCGGCAAGGCGTTCCGGCAGGGTTTCTTCTGGCCCACTGCCCTCAAGGATGCAGCAGCACTAGTAACCAAGTGTGAAGTGTGTCAGTTCCATTCAAAGAAGCTTCATCAGCCAGCTCAAGCCCTTCAAACAATCCCTCTCTCCTGGCCATTCTCGGTCTGTGGGCTCGACATACTGGGTCCTTTCCCCCGTGCTGTCGGGGGCTTTGAGTACTTGTACGTTGCGATCGACAAGTTCACCAAGTGGCCGAAAGGTGGAAGCAGTGAGGAAGGTGATAGTACAGTCAGCCGTCAAGTTCTTCAAGGGGCTAGTCTGCCGTTTTGGTGTGCCAAACAGAGTCATCACCGACAACGGCACACAGTTCACAAGCCACACCTTCATGCAGTACATCCAATACCTTGGCAACAAGGTCTGTTTTGCTTCCGTGGCACACCCCCGGAGCAACGGCTAGGCGGAGAGGGCAAATGCTGAAGTATTGCGAGGCTTGAGAACGAAGACCTTTGACAGGCTACACAAGAGCGGAAGGCACTGGATTGATGAGTTGTCGGTGGTTCTTTGGTCGATCAGGACGACATCAAATCGAGCCACCGGCCAGACACCTTTTGCCCTAGTATATGGGGCAGAAGCAGTTCTCCCCATGGAACTCATATACGGGTCACCTCGAGTGCTCGCTTATGACGAGCTTGAGCAAGAGCAGTTGCGGCAAGACGAGGCGACGCTCCTTGAGGAAGATCGTCTTCGGGTGGCTGTGAGAGCAGCACACTACCAGTAAGCCTTGCGCCGCTACCATCATGCCCAAAGCTTTGAGGAAGGTGACCTTGTTCTTCAACGCGTTCAGTCGGCCAAGAATTCCGACAAGTTGACGCCGAAGTGGGAAGGCCCTTATCGGGTAATACGAGTCACCAGGCCCGGCGCAGTCTGCCTGGAGACCGAAGATGCCATCCCAGTGAGCAACTCCTAGAACATCGAGCATCTTCGCAAGTTTTACCCATAAGGCGCGGCTTGCCGGGCTCCCCGGCAAGCCACTTTTTGTACAAGCTTTGCCGACAATGCATGTAACCCTCTGTACAGAGCCAGGCGTAGACCCTAAGCATAAATAAATGAAGCACTGGCGCCCTAAGTTGTAGCATGCATGCTAGTTTAAGTCTCTCCCTTGGTTAGGGTTGATAGTGCTTAGCAGCGAGTAACCCCTAGCCTAGAGGTCGAGTGTGTGTCTTTCTGTTCTATTTGGTTCGCAGGGCACTTCTGCTGAGCCGCTTGGGAAAAGGAGAACAAGTCGGTGCTCCGGCCCCGGCGGGGCAAGGCTGCCGGGAGCTGAAGATACGAGGGTCCAACCACGCGAGCCCCGGGTTGCTGGTGGCTGCGGATTTAGATAAGTCTTTCAACCCCTTTGTTATGTGTTTCCGTATAGAACTGGGACATGTGAAACCTCGTTTGTATTCTTGAAACCACCGTGCTCCCCTTTTCTATACCCGAGAGCTAGCTGCTGGGTCGAAATTTGGTAGTAGTCGCGGTGGCAAGGAAATGAACGAGGGGCCTAACCCTACTTCACCCCCTGCCTTCACCAAGAGCGCGAGAATGGTCGACTGAAGTAGGGAAACGGCAAGGCCTGTTGCCGGGCGGCATTGTTTACCTTAGAAATAACAAGGATTCATCCTTGGCATGGGCCTCGCTCACGCGCAAAGAACCCGGCAAGCATCCTTTTCATTAAAAACATCCCATACAGGTATAGTTCATACGGAATTGAAAACATGAGCAAGGGGATTACAAGTCTTAAAATTAACAAGTGCCCGCAGGCTTACAAAAAAAGGGGAAAGAGATAAGGTGCTCGTAATCCCTTCCTTGTCCCTCTCCTTAGAAGGTGGAATGATGTCTACTACACAACCTTCTTCTTGTAGACGTTGTTGGGCCTCCAAGTGCAGAGGTTTGTAGGACAATAGCAAATTTCCCTCAAGTGGATGACCTAAGGTTTATCAATCCGTAGGAGGCGTAGGATGAAGATGGTCTCTCTCAAGCAACCCTGCAACCAAATAACAAAGAGTCTCTTGTGTCCCCAACACACCCAATACAATGGTAAATTGTATAGGTGCACTAGTTCGGCGAAGAGATGGTGATACAAGTGAAATATGGATAGTAGATAAAGGTTTTTGTAATCTGAAAATATAAAAACAGTAAGGTAACTAATGACAAAAGTGAGCACAAACGGTATTGCAATGCGTTGAAACAAGGCCTAGGGTTCATACTTTCACTAGTGCAAGTTCTTTCAACAATAATAACATAATGGGAACATATAACTATCCCTCAACATGCAACAAAGAGTCACTCCAAAGTCACTAATAGCGGAGAACAAACGAAGAGATTATGGTAGGGTACGAAACCACCTCAAAGTTATCCTTTCTGATCGATCTATTCAAGAGTCTGTGGTAAAATAACATGAAGCTATTCTTTCCGTTCAATCTATCCTAGAGTTCGTACTAGAATAACACCTTAAGACACAAATCAACCAAAACCCTAATGTCACCTACATACTTGCTAACTCTTGAGCACTGTGTTGGTTTTCCCTTGAAAAGGAAAGGGTGATGCAGCAGAGCAGCGTAAGTATTTCCCTCAGTTTTTCAGAACCAAGGTATCAATCTAGTAGGAGGCCACACACGAGTCCCTCGCACCTACACAAACAAATAAACTCCTCGCAACCAATGTGATAAATAGGTTGTCAATCCATTCACGGTCACCTACGAGAGTGAGATCTGATAGATATGATAAGATAATATTTTTGGTATTTTTATGATAAAGAGAAATAAATATGCAAGTAAAATAAATGGCAAAGGAAATAACTAAGTATTGGAAGATTAATATGATGAAAAATAGACCCGGGGGCCATATGTTTCACTAGAGGCTTCTCTCGAGAGCATAAATATTATGGTGGGTGAACAAATTACTGTTGAGCAATTGACAGAATTGAGCATAGTTATGAGAATATCTAGGTATGATCATGTATATAGGCATCATGTAACACCCCGGATGTAATTTACCTTATATGTATCCCAACTCTTGCCGTTTCCGGCACTAAGTTATTTTATTTCCTCGGGTTCAGGTTTTTGTCTTCGTGTGTTGTTGCCTTTGTCATGCATCTCATATCATGTCATCATGTGCATTTTTGCATACGTGTTCATCTCATGCATCCGAGCATTTTCCCCGTTGTCTGTTTTGCATTCCGGCGCTCCTATCTCCTCCGGTGCCCCTTTCTACCTCTTTTCATGTGTGGGGGTTAAACATTTCCGTATTGGACCGAGACTTGTCATGCGGCCTTGGTTTACTACCGGTAGACCGCCTGTCAAGTTTCGTGCCATTTGGACTTAGTTTGATACTCCAACGGTTAACCGAGGGACCGAGAAAGCCTCGTTTGTGTTGCAGCCCAACACCCTTCCAATTTGGCCCAAAACCCACACTAAACCCCTCCTATCGTCTAGAGCGTTCGATCACGATCGCGTGGCCGAAAACCGCACTCCATTTGGAGCTTCCTAGCTCCATCTATGCCTATAAATAGCTCCTCCTCCAAAAATCCCGGGTCTTCTTCCACCCTAACCCTAGAAAAACTCCACCCGCCGCCGCCGGACAAAAATCCGGACAACGGACGTGTCCGCCCGCTCCGCTGGACCAACCCGCCATCGCCACGTGTCCCTAGGCCGGTCCCCAGATCGCCAGCGACCCCGCGGGCCTGCGTGGCCCGTGCGGGGCCCTCCTGGCCCGGTCTCCGCCGCCTCCTTCCATCAGGTCGCTGCCCCGCGCCCGACGCCGTTCGCCGCACCCGGCCGCCGCGCCGCCATTGTCGGG